>NC_060917.1:7182578-7288624 GCF_021234035.1 Daphnia pulicaria
TATGTTCTGGGCTTCGTAACCTTCAAGTTTAACCCAGTCCGTATGGATGGATGGTGTGCAGTATTTCTTAAGCTCCGTGTCCCTTGAATCGTTGTTTTCTTCTGTTGGGATGATAGCTAATTTAAGTCTAGTTATTGTGGGTTGCTCCATTGTTAGTATGGATAGTTCCAGGGTTTCATTACTGTATTGTAATGAGATGTTCCCTGAATCACGAACGGTATTGTTCACGTGAGTCAGCCCATAGAAGTGGATTCGGGTATTGGTTGCTACATCAGGTTCATGGTGCTCCAGGGCAACAACATTCAGCCATACTGATTGTGAGAGGTTGCTATCCTTATTTTTGATGTTGTAAATGTTGTGGGCCCCAATATGGTATACAACCGGGGATCGGAATGGGAAAGGCCTGTGTAGAAAAAAAGAGACGATCTCGTGTTTATTTTAACCGAAAAAGTTCTTTTATTTGATACGATCAATTAATTTAGCATGGATTTTTGGAGGCATGATTTTTTATAGGAACATAATTTCGTTAAGTGACAGGGGAATCCAGTCGGCTACCCCTGTGAATTTTTTCAGTTTTTTGTAGATGAATCGGTATTTGGGGCAATCCACTGGTGAGATTCTGTGAAAGAAAATGGTTTCGTCCCCGTGTTCGAAGGTAAGGCCATTGTGGGAGGGATCTTGACAGAATACGTAATAGTGGTTGAGTTTTTCTTTACGGAGGCGAAGATAAATATTACCCCAATCTGGTTCCTTAGATGGGGTTTTTTCTCCTCTTTTTAGTATGGTTGCTAGTGATTGGTTTTCTTGGACATACCAAGGTGGGACTGTGACTGTAAAGAGTTGTCTTGGTTTTGGTCCCAGCGCTACCTGGCCTGTTGCTTGGTTACTCTCCTCGATTTCTGCGTGTACGAGATAAGATCGGCCCTCTGCAATATTCCATTTTCGTTTTTTGGGGGGCTGGATATAAAGTTCTCTTGGGATTTTTAGTTGACCTGGCTGGATCGTTACTTCCCAGTCGAATTGGAAGTCAATTTCCTTGAATTGTGGTGCGTTTGTTATCTCGAGGGTCTGCAAAATTCCTTGTTCATGGCTGGCCTGTTGAACTAATACCCAGGTGGTTCCAGGGTTTGTTCCAAGATATTCAAGAATTCTTGGATCATTTTGTATTGGTAGGTATTCTCTTGTCTTTTTTCCAGTGATGGTCCAGAACTCATATTTAAAAGTTGGTAAGCCTTTTTCGTACGGGAAGTTTGTTGTGTACAAGGGATCAATCAGAATTGTAGAGTTCCCATTAAGCTTCTTTATTATTTGTTTATTTGTTCCAGCTTTCTTTATTATTTGGTGGAAGATGAATCGTCCGTTTTCAAGCGTGGTAGTGTCAATGAGTCCCAAGTTAATCCTAAAAAAGAATTTTTATTTCTTTACCATATTTTTTCTGTTATTACCCTTTTTAACATGTGGTGAAAAGAAAGAGTTAATGTTTGGTTCATTTCCCGTAACCAGTTTGATTGGTTTGTTCCGTATTATTGAGGCAATTTCTTCATTCTTGTTTGGTCCTTCCTCTATATAGTGCGTAATAATGGCTTCATGGAGCGTCTTCAGGTCACTGTTGGTTTGTTTCCAGTCATGAGAAAAATTGAATTTCGTGATCAATCTGAAGGCGTTCCTAGAGCAGTTTTCTTTTTTATAAACCAGTTGAGACAAAGTTTTTCTCCTAATTGTGGTATAGAGGCGTTCGATCATGATCTTCGGATATCCCATATCAATGAAGTTCCTTTTCATGGGCATGGCATGTTTCTTGTAAATAAATCTAGTAGAAGATATCCTTCGGATTCTCAATAGCTGAGAGTATGGTGATGCAATAATTGTATGCTGTGGATGTGTGGATGAAGGGTGGAGATAGGCGCCTGATGCCGTTTCCTTTGAGTAGGGGGCAAACGAAATGATATTTTTTGTTGTCAAGGTGATTGTTGTGTCAAGGAAATTCTGTACTTTTCCCGGAGTGCTTACTTCGTACTTTATGTTTTCGTTTGAGATAGATTGAATGAGTTTATTAATTTCAGAAGTATTATTTAATTCTGAAATAAAAAACAAATCATCGATAAATCTAAGGAAGGAAATGAGCCAAGGTGGTCTGTTGTTGATAAGGTTTTTAGTGACATCAAACATGTAGCAATTCGCGAAGTAGACTGAAATGCAGCACCCCATTGCAGTGCCCTTAATTTGTTTGAAGAATCGTCTGTTTTTAAAGGTGATCATTGAGTTGGTGAGAACGAGCTCAAGGATCCTTTTAAACAGTTGGGGCTGTGGAGGTTTTTTCTTTTTTAATTCAATTGCCCTGTTGACCAGGATCAGGTGGTTGGCCTTGTAGAAATGTGTTGATGCGTCAATTCCTTCTTTCCACGGAATGTTGGGGTAGAGGCTGGATACGTCCGCGGTAATAAGTAATGCTGATTTGGGGAGTGGATGCATTGGGAGCTTGTTTAAAAAGTCCTGCGTGTCAATGAGGGAGCCGGGAATAAGCCTAATTAGATTGCCGGTGATTTCAGTTATATATTTGTCGAGTAGGTGTGTGACAGACGAGAAAGTAGCTACTATTGGTCTGCCTGGGAATGTTTTACTATCCTTTTGCATGTCCTTATGTATTTTGGGGAGAAAATAGATTTCTGCGCCTTTTGGCTGTCTCTGTTGGATGGCCTCGTCCTCTGCCGGAGAGATGTGTTTTAGGGCAAGTAAGTTTTCCGCCATTTGGGAGCATTCATATTTAATTTTTAATAGTTCTCTGTTATATTCATCCTTTGGGAGTTCGCGGTAGGTTGTTGAGTCAGCTAGTTGACGTTCAGCCTCCTTATCATAGTCCGTGGTACTCCAGATCACCGTGTTTCTTCCTTTGTCCGCTTTTAGGATGTGTATGTCCGTTCGTGTTTGTAGTTTTTTTAGCGTTTCCAAGACACTGTCGTGTAAGACAGGGTCAACTTTTTCCTCCGGGTCAGATAGTTTGTGTAGCAATGGGATGATCCGGTTGTCTTGTGTCCATGTCTGCTCGTCCGGGATCCATTCACTTTTCACAATTTTTGATAGCCATCCTTTATTCACAGTTTCCTTTTTCTTGTATAGCACAATCTGTTTGTTGATGTCTGAGATTAGTTTGTTTATAGGTTTGTTAATTCTTTCCCTAACTAGTTTTCTTGAAGGGATGAAGTTGAGGCCAAGACACAACACCTCCGTTGCTTCATCAGATATTTCCGTGTGGGACTGGTTTATCAGAAATTTCTTCTGGAGTAATTTATTCAGTTTCTTTGCATTAGCAAAAAATTGTGGTTTGTAGTCTTGATGAACCGATGTTACGTAATTCCGATAGGGTACTATAATAGCGACAGACAACTTATTTTTAGCAAACGAATAAGGCCGGTGTTTTGAACAGTTGATGTGAAAAAAAATTTTATTTTATTTCTTAATTCAAATGGTGCTTGTGAGGTTCACACAACGAATTAAATTGAAACACAATTTTAAGGATTATTCATACGTTGTTGTGCGTAAAGTAGTCCCGGCTGTGGCTGGTTCGACATCACATTCTGTATTCCGTTGTTCCACTGCTGCTGTTGGGGGTTCAGTTGTTGTTGTTGTTGTACAGGATGTTGTTGTGGCATAACTTGTTGTACAGGTTGTTGCTGCTGTGTGGTATACATTGGTTGGAGCATCCCTTGGGGTTGTAAGAGTTGATGCGGCTGCATCTGCTGGGTTCCGTACACGGGTTGAATGACCGGATGTGTGTTGTATTGCTGTGGGGAATTACGGCGTCGAGGGGATCGACGACGGTCGGGTGACCTGTTGTTGCTCCGATTGTGAGGAGATCGTGGTCGCGACTGTCGTTCTTCTCGGCGTGGTTGCTGCTGCTGGAGGTCCCGTATATCCTGACGGATTCTGTTCGATACGACATTCGGTATAGGACGTGTAGCGTTAAATATTGTGTTTCTCACGAGATCTTCCATCCGGTTTAGATTTCCAAGTATGGGTGCGGGCCCTTGTAGTAGTTGTTCGGCCCACTGGGCGATGCATGGGTGGGCTGAAATCCTTGTTTTGAGTTTGGTGTCAGCAAGTGTTTCAGTGGGGTCGTTGATGAAATGCAGCATTTTAACCTCATCTTCTTCGTCGTTACTGAGGGGGACGATTTCCCATTCTAGCCAAGTGCTGCAGTCATCTTTTGCGAGAAGGAACGGTGCACATGGGTAAAATGTGTGTCGGCCGTGGACGCCAAGGTCCAACGTGTAGAAGGACATGGGTGTGGTGACGTTTGAAGCCCACGGAGTTCGGCAGAAGAAGTTTGACCATGGATCTTTAGGATCACGATTTTTTAAAATTAAGAAGCTGAGGTTGAAGTATCTCTCGTTGATTTCCACGAAGTCGAGTGAAACATGTTGGCTCATTCTTATCTATTAAAAAATGGTATTATTTTTTAGAAGGTTTCGTGTTTTTACGGGTGGGCCGTATTTTATTGTTTATTATTATAATTTATATATAAACAGGTAGTTTAGTGGTGATGGGGAAGAAAGAAAGGGGTGAGATGATTCGAAAAATAAGTGCAATCACTATAGACGCAATGCCAGTGGCTACAGCAGTGAAGGGGAAATGGGGAATTTTCGGTTGTTGGACAAATATTGAAAGCCCAACAAGGCCAGTAAAAACAATTGTGGGAGCCATTGTCCAGGGACGATGATTCTTCGTTTAGAAAAGAGTGGATTTCTTCTTCCGATCGCCCAGCTAGGAAGGCGGGGCAATAGTGTGAAAGGATCACGCCAAGATAATTAGGAAAGAGATCCGTAGCCAGAATTTTTCGTTCCGCTGGTTGGTCCATGCTGATAAGTATTGTTTTTTAAAAAAAAACAAGAAAAGTGTTCTTATTTTAAATAACATTTGATTTAATGGATTTTTTACTGAAATAGCTTAGCTGGAAATTAACGAAATTTTCTTAGTAAAAATAGGGTTTTCTAATCCAGTTTCATCAGTTGAGAATCCAAAGTTGTCCATACCGTAGGCATGGACGGGAATTTCGACCCCTAGTCTCAATATTCCCTTTGGACGGGGTCAGAGTTGGCCCAGAAGGGACCAAACTCTACTGGAACCCTTAACTTAACATTTAAATTTAAAGAATAATTCTAATTTTAACAAAAATTGAGCCCAAAGACAGACATATTTCTTCCTTCGTAGAGTTGTTTGCTTGTAGAGTTTGTTTTTCTCCGTTAGTTCCCAGTCGATTTAGAAGTAGTTTTTGAGTGACGTGAATCAGAGAAGATGTCTTAATTTTTACAAGGGTGGAATAGGAAGGAAAAGGATTTTTTCTTACTTTTGTGTTTATTTCCATTTTCAATGATCGTTCTTTTGGAGCCGCAATGGCGAACCGCGAGATGCATCAAAACCCACACGTGCCTTTCAAAAGGTGGCAGATAAACTACCCCTTATCGGACGACGTCACGGTTCGAGTGTTTCTTACTAATGCTAGAGCAATTAGGCTTGGGTAACAGTCACAAGGAGCAATTACTAGCTCTAAGTCTCATCTTAACAACAGCCATACTCGTGAGTGAGTTGTGTCGCTACGCAACAGAACAGCACCCAATGGATTTGGATTTAAATGAACACAGGTGTATATAGCGTGGTAGGAGGGGTAGATACTTAACATTAATCCCTTGGTTTGATTCGAGGTGGAAGGAGCCCGGACTCTAACCGCCACTCCATAGTCTCTAGTCGCACACGGGGAGCCGCCAGGGTTTTAGAGATGAGTTAAAGATGATTCCCTTGGAGTGTAGAAAGTAGGGAAGTGATGGGACTTAGTTAGCCATCCATAGTAGTTTCTACACAGCGCGGGGAACGGGTACACAGATCAAATACACGGAATGCATTAAGACGAGAAAATGGCGGTAGCACTGAGAAGTGCTGGGAGAGCGGGTACTAACATCTTTGCTTCTGAAGTAATCTGGTCAGATGATTTTAAATTAACCAGCTGCTCTCCGTCCGGATTTTCAGTTGAGGTGGGATGTCCAGAGGTGGTCAATCGGATCCTGTCAAGTGGATTACTTCCTTTGCCGTGGCTGTTAAGCTGTGTGTGTGAGTCCAGTGAGTTCCTCTGTGATTGTGAGACGGTACATGTAGATTTCTTCAGTTCTTAAAGATAATTAAATTAAACCTAATTTACCCAGTGGATTCCTTCCTTGGCTACGAGTGGCTGCTGTGCTGTGGAGAGGGCTGCTGTGAGACGTCCGTCGTGGTCGAAGAAGTGGGAGCAACTGAGCAGCTACCACAGTCTGTCCGCTTTATATAGCCCGTCCGCATGCTGGATGGGGGCGTTTATTTTACCGGTCGATAATTTTTATAATCCTTTCCCAGAGGCAGTGGGCGTCTCTAGGGTCGCATCAGCTTTGGCCTTGGTTCCCACGGGGCCGGTGGCCTTGGTTCCCACGCAGCTGGTGGCCTTGGTTCCCATGCGGCCAGTGGCTTTGGCTTCCATGCAGTATGTGGCCTTGGTTTCTATGCGGCCAATGGCCTTGGTCCCACCACGTGGTTGTATGGCGACCGGTTTGGTAGAAATGGTGCGTTTGGATGACGGCGTCAGTCGAATGGTGTGCTTGGTTGATGGCGTTGGTTGAGTGCTATGTTTGGGTGACGGCGTCGGTCGAATGACACGTTTTGGGTGACGGTGTCAGTCGAGAGATGTGTTTGGGCGACGGCAACAGTCGGATGATGCGTTTGGGTGACGGCGTCAGTTGAATGGTGCGTTTTGGTGACGGCGTCGGCCGAATGATACGTTTTGGGTGACGGTGTTTAGTTGAATGATGTATTTGGGTGACGGCACTAATTGGATGATGCGTTTGGGTGACGGCGGCAATCGAATGATTCGTTTAGGTGACGGTATCGGTCGAATGACTCGTTTGTGTGGCGGCGTCAGTCGTATGATGCGTTTGGGTGACGGCGTCAGTCGAGTAATATGTTTGGGTGAAGGCGTCAGTCGAATAATATGTTTGGGTGACGGCGTCAGTGGAATGATGTGATCGGGTGACGGCGTCAGTCGAATGATGCGTTTGGGTGATGGCGTCGGTCGAATGATATGTTTGGGTGACGGCGTCGGTCAAATGATGCGTATGGGTGACGGCGTCAGTCAAATGGTGTGTTTGGGTGACGGCGTCAGCCGAATGGTATGTTTGGGTGACGGCGTCGGTGAAATGATACGTTCGGGTGACGGCGTCAGTCGAATGATGCGTTTGGGTGACGGCGTTGGCCGAGTTGTATGTTTGGGTGACGGCGTCGGTCGAATGATAGGTTCGGGTGACGGCGTCAGTCGAATGATATGTTTGGGTGACGGCGTCGGTCAAATGATGCGGATGGGTGACGGCGTCAGTCGAATGGTGCGTTTGGGTGACGGCGTCAGCCGATTGGTATGTTTGGGTGACGGCGTCGGTCGATTGACACGTTCGGGTGACGGCGTCAGACGAATGATGTGTTTGGGTGACGGCGTCAGCCGATTGGTATGTTTGGGTGACGGCGTCGGTCGATTGACACGTTCGGGTGACGGCGTCAGCCGAATGGTATGTTTGGGTGACGGCGTCAGTCGAATGATGCGTTTGGGTGACGGTGTCAGTCGAATGGTGACCCTAAGGTCATTGCCTTTTGGTTCCAAGGTGACCGTGGTTTATTGTTCTTTTTTGTTTCAAGGCGACCGCCAGGTTACCGCCTCGTGTTTTCGAAGGTTATCGTCTGGTCATTTAAGTTCAAGGTGACCGGCAGGTCATTGTCTCCGGGTTCCGAGTACTAGGTCAGTTATTTTTGGTTCCTGTGCCTCGACGTTTATTCCACGTGGTTCCATTAGAGGCATATAAAAGGCCGTCCAGTTGGTGTGGACCTCATTCTTTCCCTAGCTCTTGAACGTTTAACAACATGGCCAATCTTACTCACTGTTCATTGAATCTAGACGAGTACATGTTACTGCGTCTTTTGCGTGTAGCTCATGAAAACGGTTACGAAAATATTGAGCAAGAAGTTTTTATGGATCTTATGGATGTATTCGATCGTGACGAACCGGAAGTAATTGTCCTTGATCAAGATCCTCCAATTGTCTTGCTGTATGAGGTAGTTGATTTGACCGAAGATGACGTCCCAGATGTAGTTGAACTGATTGGTAAGTAAAGATTTTTCGTTTTATGTGTGTTAATTGATTCCTTAATTTGTTTGTTTATTTTCCAGATCTTGTGCCTGATGATGGTGACCTTCAAATTGATGAAGATGGCCGTTCCAACGAAGGTGGTGCTCCAATCGAAGGCGTGGTTGCAATTCCTGACCTTGTGCCAATAATAATTGATTTGTGTTGAGATTCCACGGTCGTGATAATACATTTCGAGTACCAATCATTACTGTTGGTGGGTTAGTTTTATTAATTAGGGTGACGGCGTTAGTCGGGTGTTGTGTATTGGGTGACGGCGTCGGTCGAATGGAATATTTGGGTGACGGCGTCGGTCAAGTGGTGTGTTCGGGTGACGGCGTCGGTCGAATGATACGTTTGGGTGACGGCGTCAGTTGAATTGCGTATTTGGGTGACGGCGTCGGTTGAATGATACGATTGGGTGACGGCGTCGGTCGAATGATGCGTTTGGGTGACGGCGTCGGTCGAATGGTGTGTTTGGGTGACGGCGTCGGTCGAATGGTGTGTTTGGGTGACGGCGTCGGTCAAATGGTGCGTTCGGGTGACGGCGTCGGTTGAATGATGCGTTTGGGTGACGGCGTCGGTCGAATGATTTGTTTGGGTGACGGCGTCGGTCAAATGATATGTTAGGGTGACGGCGTCGGTAGGCGTCAGTCGGAATGGTGTGTTTGGGTGACGGCGTCGGTCAAGTGGTGTGTTCGGGTGACGGCGTCGGTCGAATGATACGTTTGGGTGACGGCGTCAGTTGAATTGCGTATTTGGGTGACGGCGTTGGTTGAATGATACGTTGGAGTGACGGCGTCGGTCGAATGATGCGTTTGGGTGACGGCGTCGGTCGAATGGTGTGTTTGGGTGACGGCGTCGGTCAAATGGTGCGTTCGGGTGACGGCGTCAGTCGAATGATACGTTTGGGTGACGGCGTCAGTCGAATTGCGTATTTGGGTGACGGCGTCGGTCGAATGATGTGTTCGGGTGACGGCGTCGGTCGAATGATACGTTTGGGTGACGGCGTCAGTTGAATTGTGTATTTGGGTGACGACGTCGGTTGAATGATACGTTTGGGTGGCGGTGTCAGTCGAATGATACGTTTGGGTGACGGCGTCGGTCAAATGATGCGTTTGGGTGACGGCGTCGGTCGAATGGTGTGTTTGGGTGACGGCGTCGGTCAAATGGTGCGTTCGGGTGACGGCGTCGGTTGAATGATTCGTTTGGATGACGGTGTCAGTCGAATGATTTGTTTGGGTGACGGCGTCGGTCAAATGATATGTTAGGGTGACGGCGTCGGTCGGCGTCAGTCGAAATGGTGTGTTTGGGTGACGGCGGTCGGTTTTCAGTCGTTTGTGTGGTTAACGTTGCTCCGTGATTTTTGTCGTTCGTGAATTCATCGTGAGTGAACGCGCTTCTGTTGGTTTGGGTTGTTTTGGTAAGATGTTTTGATTTGAGATAGTGGTTTGTAAGTGTTTATTGTTTTGGTACCAGATTTGTCAAGAGTTCCTTCTCACATTTCTTTCACTTCTCGAGGTGTTCAGACGTGTATTTTTTTGCTCCTAATTCCCTCGTTAATTTTTCTCTACCATGGCAGCGCCTTTTCCTCTAGGTATTGATAATGACCCTGAACTTGGGCCTGAATTTCACATGCTTCCCGTCCACGACGCGATGCATGCGATATTCATGCACACGGATGGGCATGTCTACTCCTGGCGGATGGGTACGGACCCCGCGGACGGTGTAATTCGAAGGTATTTATACTGTGCCGCCAATCGTGTGTTTGTAGATTTAAATGGTAAGAAGATCCTGCGTGGCGTTTGTTATGGTACCCCAGAAAATCCGTGTATCCATACGCCTACCCCTGTGATGTACCAGTTCCATCATGCTTTACGGGCCGCTAGGCTTATTGTTTGTGATCTCTTTGCTCGGGGTGCTCTCGCTGCCCTTAGGCGTAAGCCGAAGGTGCTCGAGATCCTCACCATCGTGTTTGGGGCGTACGCTCCGAACTATCCAAATTTGGATGTTGGCCGGATATATGGCGTTCGTGAACGTGCCTTTAGGTACATTTTTGAACAGCGGGAACCAAACGTTTTACGTCGTCCATGGGGCGTCATATCCGGTTCGCCTTATCCTGTTTTGGAAGATGAGTTGCAGTTTGAGAGGATGAGGACGCCTGCCTTTTTGGAGGCGTATCGGGCCGCGTGCGCACGTTTTCCCGTTGTACCGGTGGTAAACGCTGAGCCGGAGCCGGAGCCGGAGCCGGAGCCAGAGCCGGAGCCGGAGCCTGGGATCCAGGACGCTGGGCCGGCATTGGATGAGGTGTGCGCCGCGATGCGGGCTCAGAGTGGGGCAGTAGGTATGCCTATTGCTAGTTTCACGATCAACTATGTTGGTCGTGATGTGTCCTCCTTCCGAGGACGTACGATCTACCAGAGTAGGTCGATGGGTGTTGGGTAAGTTAGATGGTTTTGACCATGTGAGGATTGCTTAACCTGTAAACAGGGACCTTTATCCTCAGAAAATCTCAGAAAAATACAAAAAAACAGAAAAACAAAAAAAACCACAAAAAAAACAAAAAAACTCAAAAAAAAACTCCAAAAAAAACTCCAAAAAAACTCCAAAAAAACTCAAAAAAAACTCAAAACGAGTAAGAAATTTATGCAAAATAAATATTTTAATATTTATTTTGTTGGATATTGAAGTGTTGTCTGTGAATTGAAGCTTTGTTTTAGTCGAGAAAACAATAATTCGAAAGGTAGGACCATTGTTGAAGTGTTTTCTTTAACTGCTCATTTTAATTAATCCGCTGCGGGCTATGGGTGCGGTAATAATTAGGTAGGGTAGGCCGTGAGTGCTAACACTTTTTTATTTCTAAATTTCATTGTTTCTGATTTATGCTTATGCTAGCTGTGCAGTATATGCAGCAACAACTAGGTTAGGTTAGGCCGTGAGTGTTTACACTTTTTAATTATTAACACAAAAACCTGCCATAGCTTAGTGCGCGTAGCGCACACCAGAGCTGTCCTTAGATCGCGTAGCGATCATTATAGCATCCTAGAACTTAGATCGCGTAGCGATCACCACATTATCCGTGAATTTTAGTCCGCGCAGTGAAAGCATTCATCATTCTTTTATATTATATGAATTATTGCTAGATTGGAAGAAGCAGGAGACCAGACCCTGGTAAACAAATTTTTTAAGAAAATGCTCAACCCGATTTATGCCGATGTTAGCTGTGGAGAATATACAGCAACAATTAGGTTAGGTTAGGCCGTGAGTGTTTACATTTTTTAATTATTCTTAATCAAAACCTGTCATAGCTTAGTGCGCGCAGCGCACACCAGAGCTGTCCCTAGATCTCGTAGCGTACATTATTGCATCCTGGAAGTTAGATCACGTAGCGATCACCACAATTACCGTAATTTTTAGTTCGTGTAGCGAACGCATTCAACATTCTTTTACCAGTTTCATTGGGTAAGATTTGGATGGTTGGTTGGAGTGGTGAAAAACCGCAAACCATGTGTCGACTTTTGGTGGGGCCAGACACGACGCAAGACGAGCACTAATTTGGATACAAATGAAGAAAATCAAAAACAAAAAGCGTATACCAAACAGTGGAGTTTTTTTGAAGACTATTCCGGAACGAGCTTGTTCTTGGCTCTCTTGTAGTCGAATGATGTAGGAACGATAAACGTCGGGGGTTTATATACCCAGATTCGCAGCGGTGGCGTTTAAAGTTCAGGGGGTAAGGAATTCCCCGTGGGTTGGGTAGACAAAAGTGTCAATTAATAAATCGCGGGCGTTCGAGGATTGTTCTCGAACCTTCCAGAACGTTCTAGAATCTTCTAGAACATTCCATATTGGATTCATGTGGTAGTTGCACTAATCCAAGATATGTCGTCCATATTTCATATATATTTTTTGAAAGGTTTTTTATGTTTTTTATAAAATAATAAAAGCCGTGAAATTACGGCGTGTCCCGTGGGTACTTTTTCGGCTTAAGATTGTGAGCTTTTTTATTAAAGCTGTATCGTCTAGTCTAAAAAGGTCCGGTTGAGCGGGCCGAGTACTGGGCGCAAGAGTAACCGTTCTCGCCGAACCCGTCATTCCCTGATCCCCCCGGGCTCTAAGGCTATCCCGGGCGGTCGTAATGTCCGCGAGGGAGTTCAGTTTTCTCCGCTTTCCCTACTGGTTTGCTGCCGGTGGCCAATTGTCGACCGTCGGATAATTAAAAATGCCGTATTTGTATTTTTGTGTTGCTGGAAAATATTTTCCAAGCTTTGCCAGGATCGATTTTGAAGAATTTTTGCCTGATTCGTTACTGCAGGTATGATCTGGTCGTTTTCCAAGCTTTGCCAGAATCGATTTTGAGGAATTTTTGCCGATTCGCTACTGTAGGTTTGATCTGGTCGCTTTCCGAGTTTTGCCAGAATCGATTTTGAAGGATTTTGCCTGATTCGTTAATGTAGGTTTGATCTGGTCGCTTTCCAAGCTTTGCCAGGATCGATTTTGAAGAATTTTGCCTGATTCGTTACTACAGGTTTGATTGTAGGTTTTGGCCTGGTCGTCCAATATAGTGTTAATTAAATTTTTTCTCAGCCGGCGTGATATCTAGCTCAGTTGGCAGAGCTCCAGATCCGAGTCCAGGCGCTCCGCGTTCGAATCTTGCCAGGGCTCGGCGGCTGTCTTGAGTTTATTTTAACATTTGCTATTTTTTAGCCATGTATCAAGATGTGGTTGGGTCGTCGTAACATTTTTAATCGTTTTTAATTATTTTTCGAGTCCTTAGGATTTCATTCCGGCGACGCCGGTGATATTTTTCCTCAGTCCGGTTTTGAATGTTTTGGGCCACCTGTCAGGTTAGGTAGGCCAGTTTAAAGATTATATGTACAATAATAATCGGTTCTATTTGCTTCCGAGGCCATAGAATTAATTCCGGCGACGCCGGTGTGTTGTGATATTTTACCTAAGCTCGGCTTTTAATGTGTAGACCGCCTGTCAGGTTAGGTGGGTAAGTTTCAAGATTATATGTAAAAATAGAAATCGTTTCTATTTGCTACTGGGGCCATAGAGTTTATTCCGGCGTAGCCGGTGTTTTTATTTTCTATTTGCTTTCGAGGCCATAGAATTTATTCCGGCGTAGCCGGTATATGTACAGCAGCGTTTATTTCTACGGGTTGGATCTTGTCGTCCAATATAGCGTTTACAATTTGCAGTGGTTGTACCAAGTGCAAAGAATCCAATATAGTGATTAATCGAAGATTTGTTGATCGATATGTCACTTAGCTCAGTTGGTAGAGCGCTGAACTCGTGTTCAGAACGTCCGGGTTCAAATCCCGGTAGATCCAATCTCCAGATTATCCCGGAGAGAGGTGGGCAAGTCCCAGTTGTTGTCCAATAAATGTTTTTCTCCAGCAGAAAAGTGTATTTATGGCCCTGAGTATCTAAGATTCAACATAGTGGTCACAAATATGTTAGCTGGTTGATATGTCACTTAGCACAATGGTTAGTGCGCTGAATTGGTATTCAGTAGAGCCGGGTTCGAATCTCGGAGACACCGCTTAAATGGTGGGTGACGGGGCGATTATGCCAATGTAAGTCCATGACTTGTTGGGCGAAGGCTGTGGTGTGTGTCAAAGGGGTGCCTCCTAAAACCGGGGGTCGCTACCATCTCTGAGATGCATGCTGTGGTTGACGTTCATAGATAGTCCGAGGTTCAGTCCTGTGAGTTTGCGGTGCCGGTCGTAGCGGACGGTATCGGTTCTCCAGGTAGCTGGGCTGGGAGTTGGCAACCGAGTCTAACCCGACTATAAACGGTGGGGCAGCAATGTCCCAGTCACATCGACAGGTGTGATAGTCTCAATCAGACGTCCACGAACGTAGAGTTACGGGAGTGTTCTAGGGCGAAATGCCACGTCTGTTTTGTTGTGGTGGAAACCTTTTTTATTTTTGGTAGCCAAGTGGTCCGTCTCTATTGTAGCAGGATCAGTTTTATTTCAGTCAATCCGTTCATACCGAAGTATGAGTGGAAGATGAGCAACTGGTTTTTTGGCTAATGTCGATGGTGGCGTGTGGCCAGCGGCCCATCACCAAAGGAGCGGCCACAGCTCGGGTCGTGGTTCAAATCCCTGTCTCGACTGAAAAAATGTTTACACTTGGTGTGAGTCGTTGATTCAGTTATCTGGACACCGTTAGCCAGAATTATTGCAAAGTAATTCTAATATTAGTGCACTTGGTGCAAGTTGTAAAATATTCCGGATGTCCGGGTTTACTGGGTTGAACCAGGTTCTGTATATTATATGTGCACTGAGTGCAAATTCAATTATCTGGACTAAGTTTGGCCAGGAATATTTCGATAATTTGAAAATATGTTGGTTTTTATTAATAAAACGAGTGCAATTTTAGTGCAATTCGTCGTAAAAAATACCGAGTGGCCGGTCTTCTGGTTTTAACCAGGAATCATACACGCTTCTGAGAATTTCAGAGGGAATTTAACCAATTATGGTTGCATCTGGGAGGCGCGGCGCCAAGCCAGGAATATAAAAATCTGAAAATTTCAGAGGGTTTTTAACCAATTATGGTTGCATCTGGGAGGCGAGGAGCCAAGCCAGGAATATTATGGTTGCATCTGGGAGGCGAGCCGCCAAGCCAGGCATATAAAACACTGGGGGGTGTATAAAACACCGGACCAGGAAAAGGGTGGATGCCTTTTTTTCTTTTTGGATGGTGATGGTCACAAATCCAAAAAGTGGAAGCCGGATGCTTCGTGGTGATCCTGCAGAGTGAAGATCTTGAAGAAGAGAGAAGAGGCGACGAGGTTGTCGAGGATTGCAGAAGGGCCACGAGCGACGTCGGTGTGAAAAGAGTTCCTTCGGTCGATATGGCTCCACCTCGGCTGGAAGAAAGTCCTGGCAGGAGGTGGATCCGGGCTGCTGGTGCTGCGGAGTCCAGTAGTGGATGCGTCGGGCGGTAATTCAAGTGAAGGAAGATCAGGTTGGTTGGAGTGGTGAAAAACCGCAAACCATGTGTCGACTTTTGGTGGGGCCAGACACGACGCAAGACGAGCACTAATTTGGATACAAATGAAGAAAATCAAAAACAAAAAGCGTATACCAAACAGTGGAGTTTTTTTGAAGACTATTCCGGAACGAGCTTGTTCTTGGCTCTCTTGTAGTCGAATGATGTAGGAACGATAAACGTCGGGGGTTTATATACCCAGATTCGCAGCGGTGGCGTTTAAAGTTCAGGGGGTAAGGAATTCCCCGTGGGTTGGGTAGACAAAAAGTGTCAATTAATAAATCGCGGGCGTTCGAGGATTGTTCTCGAACCTTCCAGAACGTTCTAGAATCTTCTAGAACATTCCATATTGGATTCATGTGGTAGTTGCACTAATCCAAGATATGTCGTCCATATTTCATATATATTTTTTGAAAGGTTTTTTATGTTTTTTATAAAATAATAAAAGCCGTGAAATTACGGCGTGTCCCGTGGGTACTTTTTCGGCTTAAGATTGTGAGCTTTTTATTAAAGCTGTATCGTCTAGTCTAAAAAGGTCCGGTTGAGCGGGCCGAGTACTGGGCGCAAGAGTAACCGTTCTCGCCGAACCCGTCATTCCCTGATCCCCCCGGGCTCTAAGGCTATCCCGGGCGGTCGTAATGTCCGCGAGGGAGTTCAGTTTTCTCCGCTTTCCCTACTGGTTTGCTGCCGGTGGCCAATTGTCGACCGTCGGATAATTAAAAATGCCGTATTTGTATTTTTGTGTTGCTGGAAAATATTTTCCAAGCTTTGCCAGGATCGATTTTGAAGAATTTTTGCCTGATTCGTTACTGCAGGTATGATCTGGTCGTTTTCCAAGCTTTGCCAGAATCGATTTTGAGGAATTTTTGCCGATTCGCTACTGTAGGTTTGATCTGGTCGCTTTCCGAGTTTTGCCAGAATCGATTTTGAAGGATTTTGCCTGATTCGTTAATGTAGGTTTGATCTGGTCGCTTTCCAAGCTTTGCCAGGATCGATTTTGAAGAATTTTGCCTGATTCGTTACTACAGGTTTGATTGTAGGTTTTGGCCTGGTCGTCCAATATAGTGTTAATTAAATTTTTTCTCAGCCGGCGTGATATCTAGCTCAGTTGGCAGAGCTCCAGATCCGAGTCCAGGCGCTCCGCGTTCGAATCTTGCCAGGGCTCGGCGGCTGTCTTGAGTTTATTTTAACATTTACTATTTTTTAGCCATGTATCAAGATGTGGTTGGGTCGTCGTAACATTTTTAATCGTTTTTAATTATTTTTCGAGTCCTTAGGATTTCATT
The DNA here is from genome assembly GCF_021234035.1 of Daphnia pulicaria. Classification (NCBI taxonomy): domain Eukaryota; kingdom Metazoa; phylum Arthropoda; class Branchiopoda; order Diplostraca; family Daphniidae; genus Daphnia; species Daphnia pulicaria. Next base: position 7,199,058 of record NC_060917.1, read on the forward strand.
CCGGCGACGCCGGTGATATTTTTCCTCAGTCCGGTTTTGAATGTTTTGGGCTGGTTGGAGTGGTGAAAAACCGCAAACCATGTGTCGACTTTTGGTGGGGCCAGACACGACGCAAGACGAGCACTAATTTGGATACAAATGAAGAAAATCAAAAACAAAAAGCGTATACCAAACAGTGGAGTTTTTTTGAAGACTATTCCGGAACGAGCTTGTTCTTGGCTCTCTTGTAGTCGAATGATGTAGGAACGATAAACGTCGGGGGTTTATATACCCAGATTCGCAGCGGTGGCGTTTAAAGTTCAGGGGGTAAGGAATTCCCCGTGGGTTGGGTAGACAAAAGTGTCAATTAATAAATCGCGGGCGTTCGAGGATTGTTCTCGAACCTTCCAGAACGTTCTAGAATCTTCTAGAACATTCCATATTGGATTCATGTGGTAGTTGCACTAATCCAAGATATGTCGTCCATATTTCATATATATTTTTTGAAAGGTTTTTTATGTTTTTTATAAAATAATAAAAGCCGTGAAATTACGGCGTGTCCCGTGGGTACTTTTTCGGCTTAAGATTGTGAGCTTTTTTATTAAAGCTGTATCGTCTAGTCTAAAAAGGTCCGGTTGAGCGGGCCGAGTACTGGGCGCAAGAGTAACCGTTCTCGCCGAACCCGTCATTCCCTGATCCCCCCGGGCTCTAAGGCTATCCCGGGCGGTCGTAATGTCCGCGAGGGAGTTCAGTTTTCTCCGCTTTCCCTACTGGTTTGCTGCCGGTGGCCAATTGTCGACCGTCGGATAATTAAAAATGCCGTATTTGTATTTTTGTGTTGCTGGAAAATATTTTCCAAGCTTTGCCAGGATCGATTTTGAAGAATTTTTGCCTGATTCGTTACTGCAGGTATGATCTGGTCGTTTTCCAAGCTTTGCCAGAATCGATTTTGAGGAATTTTTGCCGATTCGCTACTGTAGGTTTGATCTGGTCGCTTTCCGAGTTTTGCCAGAATCGATTTTGAAGGATTTTGCCTGATTCGTTAATGTAGGTTTGATCTGGTCGCTTTCCAAGCTTTGCCAGGATCGATTTTGAAGAATTTTGCCTGATTCGTTACTACAGGTTTGATTGTAGGTTTTGGCCTGGTCGTCCAATATAGTGTTAATTAAATTTTTTCTCAGCCGGCGTGATATCTAGCTCAGTTGGCAGAGCTCCAGATCCGAGTCCAGGCGCTCCGCGTTCGAATCTTGCCAGGGCTCGGCGGCTGTCTTGAGTTTATTTTAACATTTGCTATTTTTTAGCCATGTATCAAGATGTGGTTGGGTCGTCGTAACATTTTTAATCGTTTTTAATTATTTTTCGAGTCCTTAGGATTTCATTCCGGCGACGCCGGTGATATTTTTCCTCAGTCCGGTTTTGAATGTTTTGGGCTGGTTGGAGTGGTGAAAAACCGCAAACCATGTGTCGACTTTTGGTGGGGCCAGACACGACGCAAGACGAGCACTAATTTGGATACAAATGAAGAAAATCAAAAACAAAAAGCGTATACCAAACAGTGGAGTTTTTTTGAAGACTATTCCGGAACGAGCTTGTTCTTGGCTCTCTTGTAGTCGAATGATGTAGGAACGATAAACGTCGGGGGTTTATATACCCAGATTCGCAGCGGTGGCGTTTAAAGTTCAGGGGGTAAGGAATTCCCCGTGGGTTGGGTAGACAAAAGTGTCAATTAATAAATCGCGGGCGTTCGAGGATTGTTCTCGAACCTTCCAGAACGTTCTAGAATCTTCTAGAACATTCCATATTGGATTCATGTGGTAGTTGCACTAATCCAAGATATGTCGTCCATATTTCATATATATTTTTTGAAAGGTTTTTTATGTTTTTTATAAAATAATAAAAGCCGTGAAATTACGGCGTGTCCCGTGGGTACTTTTTCGGCTTAAGATTGTGAGCTTTTTTATTAAAGCTGTATCGTCTAGTCTAAAAAGGTCCGGTTGAGCGGGCCGAGTACTGGGCGCAAGAGTAACCGTTCTCGCCGAACCCGTCATTCCCTGATCCCCCCGGGCTCTAAGGCTATCCCGGGCGGTCGTAATGTCCGCGAGGGAGTTCAGTTTTCTCCGCTTTCCCTACTGGTTTGCTGCCGGTGGCCAATTGTCGACCGTCGGATAATTAAAAATGCCGTATTTGTATTTTTGTGTTGCTGGAAAATATTTTCCAAGCTTTGCCAGGATCGATTTTGAAGAATTTTTGCCTGATTCGTTACTGCAGGTATGATCTGGTCGTTTTCCAAGCTTTGCCAGAATCGATTTTGAGGAATTTTTGCCGATTCGCTACTGTAGGTTTGATCTGGTCGCTTTCCGAGTTTTGCCAGAATCGATTTTGAAGGATTTTGCCTGATTCGTTAATGTAGGTTTGATCTGGTCGCTTTCCAAGCTTTGCCAGGATCGATTTTGAAGAATTTTGCCTGATTCGTTACTACAGGTTTGATTGTAGGTTTTGGCCTGGTCGTCCAATATAGTGTTAATTAAATTTTTTCTCAGCCGGCGTGATATCTAGCTCAGTTGGCAGAGCTCCAGATCCGAGTCCAGGCGCTCCGCGTTCGAATCTTGCCAGGGCTCGGCGGCTGTCTTGAGTTTATTTTAACATTTGCTATTTTTTAGCCATGTATCAAGATGTGGTTGGGTCGTCGTAACATTTTTAATCGTTTTTAATTATTTTTCGAGTCCTTAGGATTTCATTCCGGCGACGCCGGTGATATTTTTCCTCAGTCCGGTTTTGAATGTTTTGGGCCACCTGTCAGGTTAGGTAGGCCAGTTTAAAGATTATATGTACAATAATAATCGGTTCTATTTGCTTCCGAGGCCATAGAATTAATTCCGGCGACGCCGGTGTGTTGTGATATTTTACCTAAGCTCGGCTTTTAATGTGTAGACCGCCTGTCAGGTTAGGTGGGTAAGTTTCAAGATTATATGTAAAAATAGAAATCGTTTCTATTTGCTACTGGGGCCATAGAGTTTATTCCGGCGTAGCCGGTGTTTTTATTTTCTATTTGCTTTCGAGGCCATAGAATTTATTCCGGCGTAGCCGGTATATGTACAGCAGCGTTTATTTCTACGGGTTGGATCTTGTCGTCCAATATAGCGTTTACAATTTGCAGTGGTTGTACCAAGTGCAAAGAATCCAATATAGTGATTAATCGAAGATTTGTTGATCGATATGTCACTTAGCTCAGTTGGTAGAGCGCTGAACTCGTGTTCAGAACGTCCGGGTTCAAATCCCGGTAGATCCAATCTCCAGATTATCCCGGAGAGAGGTGGGCAAGTCCCAGTTGTTGTCCAATAAATGTTTTTCTCCAGCAGAAAAGTATATTTATGGCCCTGAGTATCTAAGATTCAACATAGTGGTCACAAATATGTTAGCTGGTTGATATGTCACTTAGCACAATGGTTAGTGCGCTGAATTGGTATTCAGTAGAGCCGGGTTCGAATCTCGGAGACACCGCTTAAATGGTGGGTGACGGGGCGATTATGCCAATGTAAGTCCATGACTTGTTGGGCGAAGGCTGTGGTGTGTGTCAAAGGGGTGCCTCCTAAAACCGGGGGTCGCTACCATCTCTGAGATGCATGCTGTGGTTGACGTTCATAGATAGTCCGAGGTTCAGTCCTGTGAGTTTGCGGTGCCGGTCGTAGCGGACGGTATCGGTTCTCCAGGTAGCTGGGCTGGGAGTTGGCAACCGAGTCTAACCCGACTATAAACGGTGGGGCAGCAATGTCCCAGTCACATCGACAGGTGTGATAGTCTCAATCAGACGTCCACGAACGTAGAGTTACGGGAGTGTTCTAGGGCGAAATGCCACGTCTGTTTTGTTGTGGTGGAAACCTTTTTTATTTTTGGTAGCCAAGTGGTCCGTCTCTATTGTAGCAGGATCAGTTTTATTTCAGTCAATCCGTTCATACCGAAGTATGAGTGGAAGATGAGCAACTGGTTTTTTGGCTAATGTCGATGGTGGCGTGTGGCCAGCGGCCCATCACCAAAGGAGCGGCCACAGCTCGGGTCGTGGTTCAAATCCCTGTCTCGACTGAAAAAATGTTTACACTTGGTGTGAGTCGTTGATTCAGTTATCTGGACACCGTTAGCCAGAATTATTGCAAAGTAATTCTAATATTAGTGCACTTGGTGCAAGTTGTAAAATATTCCGGATGTCCGGGTTTACTGGGTTGAACCAGGTTCTGTATATTATATGTGCACTGAGTGCAAATTCAATTATCTGGACTAAGTTTGGCCAGGAATATTTCGATAATTTGAAAATATGTTGGTTTTTATTAATAAAACGAGTGCAATTTTAGTGCAATTCGTCGTAAAAAATACCGAGTGGCCGGTCTTCTGGTTTTAACCAGGAATCATACACGCTTCTGAGAATTTCAGAGGGAATTTAACCAATTATGGTTGCATCTGGGAGGCGCGGCGCTAAGCCAGGAATATAAAAATCTGAAAATTTCAGAGGGTTTTTAACCAATTATGGTTGCATCTGGGAGGCGAGGAGCCAAGCCAGGAATATTATGGTTGCATCTGGGAGGCGAGCCGCCAAGCCAGGCATATAAAACACTGGGGGGTGTATAAAACACCGGACCAGGAAAAGGGTGGATGCCTTTTTTTCTTTTTGGATGGTGATGGTCACAAATCCAAAAAGTGGAAGCCGGATGCTTCGTGGTGATCCTGCAGAGTGAAGATCTTGAAGAAGAGAGAAGAGGCGACGAGGTTGTCGAGGATTGCAGAAGGGCCACGAGCGACGTCGGTGTGAAAAGAGTTCCTTCGGTCGATATGGCTCCACCTCGGCTGGAAGAAAGTCCTGGCAGGAGGTGGATCCGGGCTGCTGGTGCTGCGGAGTCCAGTAGTGGATGCGTCGGGCGGTAATTCAAGTGAAGGAAGATCAGGTTGGTTGGAGTGGTGAAAAACCGCAAACCATGTGTCGACTTTTGGTGGGGCCAGACACGACGCAAGACGAGCACTAATTTGGATACAAATGAAGAAAATCAAAAACAAAAAGCGTATACCAAACAGTGGAGTTTTTTTGAAGACTATTCCGGAACGAGCTTGTTCTTGGCTCTCTTGTAGTCGAATGATGTAGGAACGATAAACGTCGAGGGTTTATATACCCAGATTCGCAGCGGTGGCGTTTAAAGTTCAGGGGGTAAGGAATTCCCCGTGGGTTGGGTAGACAAAAAGTGTCAATTAATAAATCGCGGGCGTTCGAGGATTGTTCTCGAACCTTCCAGAACGTTCTAGAATCTTCTAGAACATTCCATATTGGATTCATGTGGTAGTTGCACTAATCCAAGATATGTCGTCCATATTTCATATATATTTTTTGAAAGGTTTTTTATGTTTTTTATAAAATAATAAAAGCCGTGAAATTACGGCGTGTCCCGTGGGTACTTTTTCGGCTTAAGATTGTGAGCTTTTTATTAAAGCTGTATCGTCTAGTCTAAAAAGGTCCGGTTGAGCGGGCCGAGTACTGGGCGCAAGAGTAACCGTTCTCGCCGAACCCGTCATTCCCTGATCCCCCCGGGCTCTAAGGCTATCCCGGGCGGTCGTAATGTCCGCGAGGGAGTTCAGTTTTCTCCGCTTTCCCTACTGGTTTGCTGCCGGTGGCCAATTGTCGACCGTCGGATAATTAAAAATGCCGTATTTGTATTTTTGTGTTGCTGGAAAATATTTTCCAAGCTTTGCCAGGATCGATTTTGAAGAATTTTTGCCTGATTCGTTACTGCAGGTATGATCTGGTCGTTTTCCAAGCTTTGCCAGAATCGATTTTGAGGAATTTTTGCCGATTCGCTACTGTAGGTTTGATCTGGTCGCTTTCCGAGTTTTGCCAGAATCGATTTTGAAGGATTTTGCCTGATTCGTTAATGTAGGTTTGATCTGGTCGCTTTCCAAGCTTTGCCAGGATCGATTTTGAAGAATTTTGCCTGATTCGTTACTACAGGTTTGATTGTAGGTTTTGGCCTGGTCGTCCAATATAGTGTTAATTAAATTTTTTCTCAGCCGGCGTGATATCTAGCTCAGTTGGCAGAGCTCCAGATCCGAGTCCAGGCGCTCCGCGTTCGAATCTTGCCAGGGCTCGGCGGCTGTCTTGAGTTTATTTTAACATTTGCTATTTTTTAGCCATGTATCAAGATGTGGTTGGGTCGTCGTAACATTTTTAATCGTTTTTAATTATTTTTCGAGTCCTTAGGATTTCATTCCGGCGACGCCGGTGATATTTTTCCTCAGTCCGGTTTTGAATGTTTTGGGCCACCTGTCAGGTTAGGTAGGCCAGTTTAAAGATTATATGTACAATAATAATCGGTTCTATTTGCTTCCGAGGCCATAGAATTAATTCCGGCGACGCCGGTGTGTTGTGATATTTTACCTAAGCTCGGCTTTTAATGAGTAGACCGCCTGTCAGGTTAGGTGGGTAAGTTTCAAGATTATATGTAAAAATAGAAATCGTTTCTATTTGCTACTGGGGCCATAGAGTTTATTCCGGCGTAGCCGGTGTTTTTATTTTCTATTTGCTTTCGAGGCCATAGAATTTATTCCGGCGTAGCCGGTATATGTACAGCAGCGTTTATTTCTACGGGTTGGATCTTGTCGTCCAATATAGCGTTTACAATTTGCAGTGGTTGTACCAAGTGCAAAGAATCCAATATAGTGATTAATCGAAGATTTGTTGATCGATATGTCACTTAGCTCAGTTGGTAGAGCGCTGAACTCGTGTTCAGAACGTCCGGGTTCAAATCCCGGTAGATCCAATCTCCAGATTATCCCGGAGAGAGGTGGGCAAGTCCCAGTTGTTGTCCAATAAATGTTTTTCTCCAGCAGAAAAGTGTATTTATGGCCCTGAGTATCTAAGATTCAACATAGTGGTCACAAATATGTTAGCTGGTTGATATGTCACTTAGCACAATGGTTAGTGCGCTGAATTGGTATTCAGTAGAGCCGGGTTCGAATCTCGGAGACACCGCTTAAATGGTGGGTGACGGGGCGATTATGCCAATGTAAGTCCATGACTTGTTGGGCGAAGGCTGTGGTGTGTGTCAAAGGGGTGCCTCCTAAAACCGGGGGTCGCTACCATCTCTGAGATGCATGCTGTGGTTGACGTTCATAGATAGTCCGAGGTTCAGTCCTGTGAGTTTGCGGTGCCGGTCGTAGCGGACGGTATCGGTTCTCCAGGTAGCTGGGCTGGGAGTTGGCAACCGAGTCTAACCCGACTATAAACGGTGGGGCAGCAATGTCCCAGTCACATCGACAGGTGTGATAGTCTCAATCAGACGTCCACGAACGTAGAGTTACGGGAGTGTTCTAGGGCGAAATGCCACGTCTGTTTTGTTGTGGTGGAAACCTTTTTTATTTTTGGTAGCCAAGTGGTCCGTCTCTATTGTAGCAGGATCAGTTTTATTTCAGTCAATCCGTTCATACCGAAGTATGAGTGGAAGATGAGCAACTGGTTTTTTGGCTAATGTCGATGGTGGCGTGTGGCCAGCGGCCCATCACCAAAGGAGCGGCCACAGCTCGGGTCGTGGTTCAAATCCCTGTCTCGACTGAAAAAATGTTTACACTTGGTGTGAGTCGTTGATTCAGTTATCTGGACACCGTTAGCCAGAATTATTGCAAAGTAATTCTAATATTAGTGCACTTGGTGCAAGTTGTAAAATATTCCGGATGTCCGGGTTTACTGGGTTGAACCAGGTTCTGTATATTATATGTGCACTGAGTGCAAATTCAATTATCTGGACTAAGTTTGGCCAGGAATATTTCGATAATTTGAAAATATGTTGGTTTTTATTAATAAAACGAGTGCAATTTTAGTGCAATTCGTCGTAAAAAATACCGAGTGGCCGGTCTTCTGGTTTTAACCAGGAATCATACACGCTTCTGAGAATTTCAGAGGGAATTTAACCAATTATGGTTGCATCTGGGAGGCGCGGCGCCAAGCCAGGAATATAAAAATCTGAAAATTTCAGAGGGTTTTTAACCAATTATGGTTGCATCTGGGAGGCGAGGAGCCAAGCCAGGAATATTATGGTTGCATCTGGGAGGCGAGCCGCCAAGCCAGGCATATAAAACACTGGGGGGTGTATAAAACACCGGACCAGGAAAAGGGTGGATGCCTTTTTTTCTTTTTGGATGGTGATGGTCACAAATCCAAAAAGTGGAAGCCGGATGCTTCGTGGTGATCCTGCAGAGTGAAGATCTTGAAGAAGAGAGAAGAGGCGACGAGGTTGTCGAGGATTGCAGAAGGGCCACGAGCGACGTCGGTGTGAAAAGAGTTCCTTCGGTCGATATGGCTCCACCTCGGCTGGAAGAAAGTCCTGGCAGGAGGTGGATCCGGGCTGCTGGTGCTGCGGAGTCCAGTAGTGGATGCGTCGGGCGGTAATTCAAGTGAAGGAAGATCAGGTTGGTTGGAGTGGTGAAAAACCGCAAACCATGTGTCGACTTTTGGTGGGGCCAGACACGACGCAAGACGAGCACTAATTTGGATACAAATGAAGAAAATCAAAAACAAAAAGCGTATACCAAACAGTGGAGTTTTTTTGAAGACTATTCCGGAACGAGCTTGTTCTTGGCTCTCTTGTAGTCGAATGATGTAGGAACGATAAACGTCGAGGGTTTATATACCCAGATTCGCAGCGGTGGCGTTTAAAGTTCAGGGGGTAAGGAATTCCCCGTGGGTTGGGTAGACAAAAAGTGTCAATTAATAAATCGCGGGCGTTCGAGGATTGTTCTCGAACCTTCCAGAACGTTCTAGAATCTTCTAGAACATTCCATATTGGATTCATGTGGTAGTTGCACTAATCCAAGATATGTCGTCCATATTTCATATATATTTTTTGAAAGGTTTTTTATGTTTTTTATAAAATAATAAAAGCCGTGAAATTACGGCGTGTCCCGTGGGTACTTTTTCGGCTTAAGATTGTGAGCTTTTTATTAAAGCTGTATCGTCTAGTCTAAAAAGGTCCGGTTGAGCGGGCCGAGTACTGGGCGCAAGAGTAACCGTTCTCGCCGAACCCGTCATTCCCTGATCCCCCCGGGCTCTAAGGCTATCCCGGGCGGTCGTAATGTCCGCGAGGGAGTTCAGTTTTCTCCGCTTTCCCTACTGGTTTGCTGCCGGTGGCCAATTGTCGACCGTCGGATAATTAAAAATGCCGTATTTGTATTTTTGTGTTGCTGGAAAATATTTTCCAAGCTTTGCCAGGATCGATTTTGAAGAATTTTTGCCTGATTCGTTACTGCAGGTATGATCTGGTCGTTTTCCAAGCTTTGCCAGAATCGATTTTGAGGAATTTTTGCCGATTCGCTACTGTAGGTTTGATCTGGTCGCTTTCCGAGTTTTGCCAGAATCGATTTTGAAGGATTTTGCCTGATTCGTTAATGTAGGTTTGATCTGGTCGCTTTCCAAGCTTTGCCAGGATCGATTTTGAAGAATTTTGCCTGATTCGTTACTACAGGTTTGATTGTAGGTTTTGGCCTGGTCGTCCAATATAGTGTTAATTAAATTTTTTCTCAGCCGGCGTGATATCTAGCTCAGTTGGCAGAGCTCCAGATCCGAGTCCAGGCGCTCCGCGTTCGAATCTTGCCAGGGCTCGGCGGCTGTCTTGAGTTTATTTTAACATTTGCTATTTTTTAGCCATGTATCAAGATGTGGTTGGGTCGTCGTAACATTTTTAATCGTTTTTAATTATTTTTCGAGTCCTTAGGATTTCATTCCGGCGACGCCGGTGATATTTTTCCTCAGTCCGGTTTTGAATGTTTTGGGCCACCTGTCAGGTTAGGTAGGCCAGTTTAAAGATTATATGTACAATAATAATCGGTTCTATTTGCTTCCGAGGCCATAGAATTAATTCCGGCGACGCCGGTGTGTTGTGATATTTTACCTAAGCTCGGCTTTTAATGAGTAGACCGCCTGTCAGGTTAGGTGGGTAAGTTTCAAGATTATATGTAAAAATAGAAATCGTTTCTATTTGCTACTGGGGCCATAGAGTTTATTCCGGCGTAGCCGGTGTTTTTATTTTCTATTTGCTTTCGAGGCCATAGAATTTATTCCGGCGTAGCCGGTATATGTACAGCAGCGTTTATTTCTACGGGTTGGATCTTGTCGTCCAATATAGCGTTTACAATTTGCAGTGGTTGTACCAAGTGCAAAGAATCCAATATAGTGATTAATCGAAGATTTGTTGATCGATATGTCACTTAGCTCAGTTGGTAGAGCGCTGAACTCGTGTTCAGAACGTCCGGGTTCAAATCCCGGTAGATCCAATCTCCAGATTATCCCGGAGAGAGGTGGGCAAGTCCCAGTTGTTGTCCAATAAATGTTTTTCTCCAGCAGAAAAGTGTATTTATGGCCCTGAGTATCTAAGATTCAACATAGTGGTCACAAATATGTTAGCTGGTTGATATGTCACTTAGCACAATGGTTAGTGCGCTGAATTGGTATTCAGTAGAGCCGGGTTCGAATCTCGGAGACACCGCTTAAATGGTGGGTGACGGGGCGATTATGCCAATGTAAGTCCATGACTTGTTGGGCGAAGGCTGTGGTGTGTGTCAAAGGGGTGCCTCCTAAAACCGGGGGTCGCTACCATCTCTGAGATGCATGCTGTGGTTGACGTTCATAGATAGTCCGAGGTTCAGTCCTGTGAGTTTGCGGTGCCGGTCGTAGCGGACGGTATCGGTTCTCCAGGTAGCTGGGCTGGGAGTTGGCAACCGAGTCTAACCCGACTATAAACGGTGGGGCAGCAATGTCCCAGTCACATCGACAGGTGTGATAGTCTCAATCAGACGTCCACGAACGTAGAGTTACGGGAGTGTTCTAGGGCGAAATGCCACGTCTGTTTTGTTGTGGTGGAAACCTTTTTTATTTTTGGTAGCCAAGTGGTCCGTCTCTATTGTAGCAGGATCAGTTTTATTTCAGTCAATCCGTTCATACCGAAGTATGAGTGGAAGATGAGCAACTGGTTTTTTGGCTAATGTCGATGGTGGCGTGTGGCCAGCGGCCCATCACCAAAGGAGCGGCCACAGCTCGGGTCGTGGTTCAAATCCCTGTCTCGACTGAAAAAATGTTTACACTTGGTGTGAGTCGTTGATTCAGTTATCTGGACACCGTTAGCCAGAATTATTGCAAAGTAATTCTAATATTAGTGCACTTGGTGCAAGTTGTAAAATATTCCGGATGTCGGGGTTTACTGGGTTGAACCAGGTTCTGTATATTATATGTGCACTGAGTGCAAATTCAATTATCTGGACTAAGTTTGGCCAGGAATATTTCGATAATTTGAAAATATGTTGGTTTTTATTAATAAAACGAGTGCAATTTTAGTGCAATTCGTCGTAAAAAATACCGAGTGGCCGGTCTTCTGGTTTTAACCAGGAATCATACACGCTTCTGAGAATTTCAGAGGGAATTTAACCAATTATGGTTGCATCTGGGAGGCGCGGCGCCAAGCCAGGAATATAAAAATCTGAAAATTTCAGAGGGTTTTTAACCAATTATGGTTGCATCTGGGAGGCGAGGAGCCAAGCCAGGAATATTATGGTTGCATCTGGGAGGCGAGCCGCCAAGCCAGGCATATAAAACACTGGGGGGTGTATAAAACACCGGACCAGGAAAAGGGTGGATGCCTTTTTTTCTTTTTGGATGGTGATGGTCACAAATCCAAAAAGTGGAAGCCGGATGCTTCGTGGTGATCCTGCAGAGTGAAGATCTTGAAGAAGAGAGAAGAGGCGACGAGGTTGTCGAGGATTGCAGAAGGGCCACGAGCGACGTCGGTGTGAAAAGAGTTCCTTCGGTCGATATGGCTCCACCTCGGCTGGAAGAAAGTCCTGGCAGGAGGTGGATCCGGGCTGCTGGTGCTGCGGAGTCCAGTAGTGGATGCGTCGGGCGGTAATTCAAGTGAAGGAAGATCAGGTTGGTTGGAGTGGTGAAAAACCGCAAACCATGTGTCGACTTTTGGTGGGGTCAGACACGACGCAAGACGAGCACTAATTTGGATACAAATGAAGAAAATCAAAAACAAAAAGCGTATACCAAACAGTGGAGTTTTTTTGAAGACTATTCCGGAACGAGCTTGTTCTTGGCTCTCTTGTAGTCGAATGATGTAGGAACGATAAACGTCGGGGGTTTATATACCCAGATTCGCAGCGGTGGCGTTTAAAGTTCAGGGGGTAAGGAATTCCCCGTGGGTTGGGTAGACAAAAAGTGTCAATTAATAAATCGCGGGCGTTCGAGGATTGTTCTCGAACCTTCCAGAACGTTCTAGAATCTTCTAGAACATTCCATATTGGATTCATGTGGTAGTTGCACTAATCCAAGATATGTCGTCCATATTTCATATATATTTTTTGAAAGGTTTTTTATGTTTTTTATAAAATAATAAAAGCCGTGAAATTACGGCGTGTCCCGTGGGTACTTTTTCGGCTTAAGATTGTGAGCTTTTTATTAAAGCTGTATCGTCTAGTCTAAAAAGGTCCGGTTGAGCGGGCCGAGTACTGGGCGCAAGAGTAACCGTTCTCGCCGAACCCGTCATTCCCTGATCCCCCCGGGCTCTAAGGCTATCCCGGGCGGTCGTAATGTCCGCGAGGGAGTTCAGTTTTCTCCGCTTTCCCTACTGGTTTGCTGCCGGTGGCCAATTGTCGACCGTCGGATAATTAAAAATGCCGTATTTGTATTTTTGTGTTGCTGGAAAATATTTTCCAAGCTTTGCCAGGATCGATTTTGAAGAATTTTTGCCTGATTCGTTACTGCAGGTATGATCTGGTCGTTTTCCAAGCTTTGCCAGAATCGATTTTGAGGAATTTTTGCCGATTCGCTACTGTAGGTTTGATCTGGTCGCTTTCCGAGTTTTGCCAGAATCGATTTTGAAGGATTTTGCCTGATTCGTTAATGTAGGTTTGATCTGGTCGCTTTCCAAGCTTTGCCAGGATCGATTTTGAAGAATTTTGCCTGATTCGTTACTACAGGTTTGATTGTAGGTTTTGGCCTGGTCGTCCAATATAGTGTTAATTAAATTTTTTCTCAGCCGGCGTGATATCTAGCTCAGTTGGCAGAGCTCCAGATCCGAGTCCAGGCGCTCCGCGTTCGAATCTTGCCAGGGCTCGGCGGCTGTCTTGAGTTTATTTTAACATTTGCTATTTTTTAGCCATGTATCAAGATGTGGTTGGGTCGTCGTAACATTTTTAATCGTTTTTAATTATTTTTCGAGTCCTTAGGATTTCATTCCGGCGACGCCGGTGATATTTTTCCTCAGTCCGGTTTTGAATGTTTTGGGCCACCTGTCAGGTTAGGTAGGCCAGTTTAAAGATTATATGTACAATAATAATCGGTTCTATTTGCTTCCGAGGCCATAGAATTAATTCCGGCGACGCCGGTGTGTTGTGATATTTTACCTAAGCTCGGCTTTTAATGAGTAGACCGCCTGTCAGGTTAGGTGGGTAAGTTTCAAGATTATATGTAAAAATAGAAATCGTTTCTATTTGCTACTGGGGCCATAGAGTTTATTCCGGCGTAGCCGGTGTTTTTATTTTCTATTTGCTTTCGAGGCCATAGAATTTATTCCGGCGTAGCCGGTATATGTACAGCAGCGTTTATTTCTACGGGTTGGATCTTGTCGTCCAATATAGCGTTTACAATTTGCAGTGGTTGTACCAAGTGCAAAGAATCCAATATAGTGATTAATCGAAGATTTGTTGATCGATATGTCACTTAGCTCAGTTGGTAGAGCGCTGAACTCGTGTTCAGAACGTCCGGGTTCAAATCCCGGTAGATCCAATCTCCAGATTATCCCGGAGAGAGGTGGGCAAGTCCCAGTTGTTGTCCAATAAATGTTTTTCTCCAACAGAAAAGTGTATTTATGGCCCTGAGTATCTAAGATTCAACATAGTGGTCACAAATATGTTAGCTGGTTGATATGTCACTTAGCACAATGGTTAGTGCGCTGAATTGGTATTCAGTAGAGCCGGGTTCGAATCTCGGAGACACCGCTTAAATGGTGGGTGACGGGGCGATTATGCCAATGTAAGTCCATGACTTGTTGGGCGAAGGCTGTGGTGTGTGTCAAAGGGGTGCCTCCTAAAACCGGGGGTCGCTACCATCTCTGAGATGCATGCTGTGGTTGACGTTCATAGATAGTCCGAGGTTCAGTCCTGTGAGTTTGCGGTGCCGGTCGTAGCGGACGGTATCGGTTCTCCAGGTAGCTGGGCTGGGAGTTGGCAACCGAGTCTAACCCGACTATAAACGGTGGGGCAGCAATGTCCCAGTCACATCGACAGGTGTGATAGTCTCAATCAGACGTCCACGAACGTAGAGTTACGGGAGTGTTCTAGGGCGAAATGCCACGTCTGTTTTGTTGTGGTGGAAACCTTTTTTATTTTTGGTAGCCAAGTGGTCCGTCTCTATTGTAGCAGGATCAGTTTTATTTCAGTCAATCCGTTCATACCGAAGTATGAGTGGAAGATGAGCAACTGGTTTTTTGGCTAATGTCGATGGTGGCGTGTGGCCAGCGGCCCATCACCAAAGGAGCGGCCACAGCTCGGGTCGTGGTTCAAATCCCTGTCTCGACTGAAAAAATGTTTACACTTGGTGTGAGTCGTTGATTCAGTTATCTGGACACCGTTAGCCAGAATTATTGCAAAGTAATTCTAATATTAGTGCACTTGGTGCAAGTTGTAAAATATTCCGGATGTCCGGGTTTACTGGGTTGAACCAGGTTCTGTATATTATATGTGCACTGAGTGCAAATTCAATTATCTGGACTAAGTTTGGCCAGGAATATTTCGATAATTTGAAAATATGTTGGTTTTTATTAATAAAACGAGTGCAATTTTAGTGCAATTCGTCGTAAAAAATACCGAGTGGCCGGTCTTCTGGTTTTAACCAGGAATCATACACGCTTCTGAGAATTTCAGAGGGAATTTAACCAATTATGGTTGCATCTGGGAGGCGCGGCGCCAAGCCAGGAATATAAAAATCTGAAAATTTCAGAGGGTTTTTAACCAATTATGGTTGCATCTGGGAGGCGAGGAGCCAAGCCAGGAATATTATGGTTGCATCTGGGAGGCGAGCCGCCAAGCCAGGCATATAAAACACTGGGGGGTGTATAAAACACCGGACCAGGAAAAGGGTGGATGCCTTTTTTTCTTTTTGGATGGTGATGGTCACAAATCCAAAAAGTGGAAGCCGGATGCTTCGTGGTGATCCTGCAGAGTGAAGATCTTGAAGAAGAGAGAAGAGGCGACGAGGTTGTCGAGGATTGCAGAAGGGCCACGAGCGACGTCGGTGTGAAAAGAGTTCCTTCGGTCGATATGGCTCCACCTCGGCTGGAAGAAAGTCCTGGCAGGAGGTGGATCCGGGCTGCTGGTGCTGCGGAGTCCAGTAGTGGATGCGTCGGGCGGTAATTCAAGTGAAGGAAGATCAGGTTGGTTGGAGTGGTGAAAAACCGCAAACCATGTGTCGACTTTTGGTGGGGCCAGACACGACGCAAGACGAGCACTAATTTGGATACAAATGAAGAAAATCAAAAACAAAAAGCGTATACCAAACAGTGGAGTTTTTTTGAAGACTATTCCGGAACGAGCTTGTTCTTGGCTCTCTTGTAGTCGAATGATGTAGGAACGATAAACGTCGGGGGTTTATATACCCAGATTCGCAGCGGTGGCGTTTAAAGTTCAGGGGGTAAGGAATTCCCCGTGGGTTGGGTAGACAAAAAGTGTCAATTAATAAATCGCGGGCGTTCGAGGATTGTTCTCGAACCTTCCAGAACGTTCTAGAATCTTCTAGAACATTCCATATTGGATTCATGTGGTAGTTGCACTAATCCAAGATATGTCGTCCATATTTCATATATATTTTTTGAAAGGTTTTTTATGTTTTTTATAAAATAATAAAAGCCGTGAAATTACGGCGTGTCCCGTGGGTACTTTTTCGGCTTAAGATTGTGAGCTTTTTATTAAAGCTGTATCGTCTAGTCTAAAAAGGTCCGGTTGAGCGGGCCGAGTACTGGGCGCAAGAGTAACCGTTCTCGCCGAACCCGTCATTCCCTGATCCCCCCGGGCTCTAAGGCTATCCCGGGCGGTCGTAATGTCCGCGAGGGAGTTCAGTTTTCTCCGCTTTCCCTACTGGTTTGCTGCCGGTGGCCAATTGTCGACCGTCGGATAATTAAAAATGCCGTATTTGTATTTTTGTGTTGCTGGAAAATATTTTCCAAGCTTTGCCAGGATCGATTTTGAAGAATTTTTGCCTGATTCGTTACTGCAGGTATGATCTGGTCGTTTTCCAAGCTTTGCCAGAATCGATTTTGAGGAATTTTTGCCGATTCGCTACTGTAGGTTTGATCTGGTCGCTTTCCAAGTTTTGCCAGAATCGATTTTGAAGGATTTTGCCTGATTCGTTAATGTAGGTTTGATCTGGTCGCTTTCCAAGCTTTGCCAGGATCGATTTTGAAGAATTTTGCCTGATTCGTTACTACAGGTTTGATTGTAGGTTTTGGCCTGGTCGTCCAATATAGTGTTAATTAAATTTTTTCTCAGCCGGCGTGATATCTAGCTCAGTTGGCAGAGCTCCAGATCCGAGTCCAGGCGCTCCGCGTTCGAATCTTGCCAGGGCTCGGCGGCTGTCTTGAGTTTATTTTAACATTTGCTATTTTTTAGCCATGTATCAAGATGTGGTTGGGTCGTCGTAACATTTTTAATCGTTTTTAATTATTTTTCGAGTCCTTAGGATTTCATTCCGGCGACGCCGGTGATATTTTTCCTCAGTCCGGTTTTGAATGTTTTGGGCCACCTGTCAGGTTAGGTAGGCCAGTTTAAAGATTATATGTACAATAATAATCGGTTCTATTTGCTTCCGAGGCCATAGAATTAATTCCGGCGACGCCGGTGTGTTGTGATATTTTACCTAAGCTCGGCTTTTAATGAGTAGACCGCCTGTCAGGTTAGGTGGGTAAGTTTCAAGATTATATGTAAAAATAGAAATCGTTTCTATTTGCTACTGGGGCCATAGAGTTTATTCCGGCGTAGCCGGTGTTTTTATTTTCTATTTGCTTTCGAGGCCATAGAATTTATTCCGGCATAGCCGGTATATGTACAGCAGCGTTTATTTCTACGGGTTGGATCTTGTCGTCCAATATAGCGTTTACAATTTGCAGTGGTTGTACCAAGTGCAAAGAATCCAATATAGTGATTAATCGAAGATTTGTTGATCGATATGTCACTTAGCTCAGTTGGTAGAGCGCTGAACTCGTGTTCAGAACGTCCGGGTTCAAATCCCGGTAGATCCAATCTCCAGATTATCCCGGAGAGAGGTGGGCAAGTCCCAGTTGTTGTCCAATAAATGTTTTTCTCCAGCAGAAAAGTGTATTTATGGCCCTGAGTATCTAAGATTCAACATAGTGGTCACAAATATGTTAGCTGGTTGATATGTCACTTAGCACAATGGTTAGTGCGCTGAATTGGTATTCAGTAGAGCCGGGTTCGAATCTCGGAGACACCGCTTAAATGGTGGGTGACGGGGCGATTATGCCAATGTAAGTCCATGACTTGTTGGGCGAAGGCTGTGGTGTGTGTCAAAGGGGTGCCTCCTAAAACCGGGGGTCGCTACCATCTCTGAGATGCATGCTGTGGTTGACGTTCATAGATAGTCCGAGGTTCAGTCCTGTGAGTTTGCGGTGCCGGTCGTAGCGGACGGTATCGGTTCTCCAGGTAGCTGGGCTGGGAGTTGGCAACCGAGTCTAACCCGACTATAAACGGTGGGGCAGCAATGTCCCAGTCACATCGACAGGTGTGATAGTCTCAATCAGACGTCCACGAACGTAGAGTTACGGGAGTGTTCTAGGGCGAAATCCCACGTCTGTTTTGTTGGGGTGGAAACCTTTTTTATTTTTGGTAGCCAAGTGGTCCGTCTCTATTGTAGCAGGATCAGTTTTATTTCAGTCAATCCGTTCATACCGAAGTATGAGTGGAAGATGAGCAACTGGTTTTTTGGCTAATGTCGATGGTGGCGTGTGGCCAGCGGCCCATCACCAAAGGAGCGGCCACAGCTCGGGTCGTGGTTCAAATCCCTGTCTCGACTGAAAAAATGTTTACACTTGGTGTGAGTCGTTGATTCAGTTATCTGGACACCGTTAGCCAGAATTATTGCAAAGTAATTCTAATATTAGTGCACTTGGTGCAAGTTGTAAAATATTCCGGATGTCCGGGTTTACTGGGTTGAACCAGGTTCTGTATATTATATGTGCACTGAGTGCAAATTCAATTATCTGGACTAAGTTTGGCCAGGAATATTTCGATAATTTGAAAATATGTTGGTTTTTATTAATAAAACGAGTGCAATTTTAGTGCAATTCGTGGGTTAGGTTAGGTTAGGTTAGGTTAGGTTAGGTTAGGTTAGGTTAGGTTAGGTTAGGTTAGGTTAGGTTAGGTTAGGTTAGGTTAGGTTAGGTTAGGTTAGCTAGGTCCTAATCACGATCACGGCGAAGCCGTGATTGCTTTCGGGAGGGAGCCACGCGCCGTGTATATCACGGTGGGCTTGGTGGCTGGTGCATACGAGCAGCTGTGGCAACGGCTATACAGCATTGGACACTCTAGCGGGAGCCAGCTAGCCAGACCGTGACCCGGGATTGAACCGGTCATCTGTAAGGGACATGTGAGCGAAGGAGCCGCACGGTGATAAGCCGCAGCGTGCGGGAGTCATTTCAGATATAGTATACTGTTCGCAGATATTCACGAGTGATTGAAACTCGGAATCAGTTTTCGCAGCAGGCGAAGGTGCTACCTGCACCAGAGTGTCACTTAATGGACATCACTGACCTGGGAGTTGAACCACAGACCTTTGGCATTCCGGGCCGATGCTCTACCAACTGAGCTACTGAGTGATACTATATCTTACTTGACTCATGTATTGTGTGTTGTGTGTAGTGGGGGGCAGCCTCTATAGGATGGGTTAGCTAGGTCCTAATCACGATCACGGCGAAGCCGTGATTGCTTTCGGGAGGGAGCCACGCGCCGTGTATATCACGGTGGGCTTGGTGGTTGGTGCATACGAGCAGCTGTGGCAACGGCTATACAGCATTGGACACTCTAGCGGGAGCCAGCTAGCCAGACCGTGACCCGGGATTGAACCGGTCATCTGTAAGGGACATGTGAGCGAAGGAGCCGCACGGTGATAAGCCGCAGCGTGCGGGAGTCATTTCAGATATAGTATACTGTTCGCAGATATTCACGAGTGATTGAAACTCGGAATCAGTTTTCGCAGCAGGCGAAGGTGCTACCTGCACCAGAGTGTCACTTAATGGACATCACTGACCTGGGAGTTGAACCACAGACCTTTGGCATTCCGGGCCGATGCTCTACCAACTGAGCTACTGAGTGATACTATATCTTACTTGACTCATGTATTGTGTGTTGTGTGTAGTGGGGGGCAGCCTCTATAGGATGGGTTAGCTAGGTCCTAATCACGATCACGGCGAAGCCGTGATTGCTTTCGGGAGGGAGCCACGCGCCGTGTATATCACGGTGGGCTTGGTGGCTGGTGCATACGAGCAGCTGTGGCAACGGCTATACAGCATTGGACACTCTAGCGGGAGCCAGCTAGCCAGACCGTGACCCGGGATTGAACCGGTCATCTGTAAGGGACATGTGAGCGAAGGAGCCGCACGGTGATAAGCCGCAGCGTGCGGGAGTCATTTCAGATATAGTATACTGTTCGCAGATATTCACGAGTGATTGAAACTCGGAATCAGTTTTCGCAGCAGGCGAAGGTGCTACCTGCACCAGAGTGTCACTTAATGGACATCACTGACCTGGGAGTTGAACCACAGACCTTTGGCATTCCGGGCCGATGCTCTACCAACTGAGCTACTGAGTGATACTATATCTTACTTGACTCATGTATTGTGTGTTGTGTGTAGTGGGGGGCAGCCTCTATAGGATGGGTTAGCTAGGTCCTAATCACGATCACGGCGAAGCCGTGATTGCTTTCGGGAGGGAGCCACGCGCCGTGTATATCACGGTGGGCTTGGTGGCTGGTGCATACGAGCAGCTGTGGCAACGGCTATACAGCATTGGACACTCTAGCGGGAGCCAGCTAGCCAGACCGTGACCCGGGATTGAACCGGTCATCTGTAAGGGACATGTGAGCGAAGGAGCCGCACGGTGATAAGCCGCAGCGTGCGGGAGTCATTTCAGATATAGTATACTGTTCGCAGATATTCACGAGTGATTGAAACTCGGAATCAGTTTTCGCAGCAGGCGAAGGTGCTACCTGCACCAGAGTGTCACTTAATGGACATCACTGACCTGGGAGTTGAACCACAGACCTTTGGCATTCCGGGCCGATGCTCTACCAACTGAGCTACTGAGTGATACTATATCTTACTTGACTCATGTATTGTGTGTTGTGTGTAGTGGGGGGCAGCCTCTATAGGATGGGTTAGCTAGGTCCTAATCACGATCACGGCGAAGCCGTGATTGCTTTCGGGAGGGAGCCACGCGCCGTGTATATCACGGTGGGCTTGGTGGCTGGTGCATACGAGCAGCTGTGGCAACGGCTATACAGCATTGGACACTCTAGCGGGAGCCAGCTAGCCAGACCGTGACCCGGGATTGAACCGGTCATCTGTAAGGGACATGTGAGCGAAGGAGCCGCACGGTGATAAGCCGCAGCGTGCGGGAGTCATTTCAGATATAGTATACTGTTCGCAGATATTCACGAGTGATTGAAACTCGGAATCAGTTTTCGCAGCAGGCGAAGGTGCTACCTGCACCAGAGTGTCACTTAATGGACATCACTGACCTGGGAGTTGAACCACAGACCTTTGGCATTCCGGGCCGATGCTCTACCAACTGAGCTACTGAGTGATACTATATCTTACTTGACTCATGTATTGTGTGTTGTGTGTAGTGGGGGGCAGCCTCTATAGGATGGGTTAGCTAGGTCCTAATCACGATCACGGCGAAGCCGTGATTGCTTTCGGGAGGGAGCCACGCGCCGTGTATATCACGGTGGGCTTGGTGGCTGGTGCATACGAGCAGCTGTGGCAACGGCTATACAGCATTGGACACTCTAGCGGGAGCCAGCTAGCCAGACCGTGACCCGGGATTGAACCGGTCATCTGTAAGGGACATGTGAGCGAAGGAGCCGCACGGTGATAAGCCGCAGCGTGCGGGAGTCATTTCAGATATAGTATACTGTTCGCAGATATTCACGAGTGATTGAAACTCGGAATCAGTTTTCGCAGCATGCGAAGGTGCTACCTGCACCAGAGTGTCACTTAATGGACATCACTGACCTGGGAGTTGAACCACAGACCTTTGGCATTCCGGGCCGATGCTCTACCAACTGAGCTACTGAGTGATACTATATCTTACTTGACTCATGTATTGTGTGTTGTGTGTAGTGGGGGGCAGCCTCTATAGGATGGGTTAGCTAGGTCCTAATCACGATCACGGCGAAGCCGTGATTGCTTTCGGGAGGGAGCCACGCGCCGTGTATATCACGGTGGGCTTGGTGGCTGGTGCATACGAGCAGCTGTAGGCAATGGCTATACAGCATTGGACACTCTAGCGGGAGCCAGCTAGCCAGACCGTGACCCGGGATTGAACCGGTCATCTGTAAGGGACATGTGAGCGAAGGAGCCGCACGGTGATAAGCCGCAGCGTGCGGGAGTCATTTCAGATATAGTATACTGTTCGCAGATATTCACGAGTGATTGAAACTCGGAATCAGTTTTCGCAGCATGCGAAGGTGCTACCTGCACCAGAGTGTCACTTAATGGACATCACTGACCTGGGAGTTGAACCACAGACCTTTGGCATTCCGGGCCGATGCTCTACCAACTGAGCTACTGAGTGATACTATATCTTACTTGACTCATGTATTGTGTGTTGTGTGTAGTGGGGGGCAGCCTCTATAGGATGGGTTAGCTAGGTCCTAATCACGATCACGGCGAAGCCGTGATTGCTTTCGGGAGGGAGCCACGCGCCGTGTATATCACGGTGGGCTTGGTGGCTGGTGCATACGAGCAGCTGTGGCAACGGCTATACAGCATTGGACACTCTAGCGGGAGCCAGCTAGCCAGACCGTGACCCGGGATTGAACCGGTCATCTGTAAGGGACATGTGAGCGAAGGAGCCGCACGGTGATAAGCCGCAGCGTGCGGGAGTCATTTCAGATATAGTATACTGTTAGGTTAGGTTAGGTTAGGTTAGGTTAGGTTAGGTTAGGTTAGGTTAGGTTAGGTTAGGTTAGGTTAGCTAGGTCCTAATCACGATCACGGCGAAGCCGTGATTGCTTTCGGGAGGGAGCCACGCGCCGTGTATATCACGGTGGGCTTGGTGGCTGGTGCATACGAGCAGCTGTAGGCAATGGCTATACAGCATTGGACACTCTAGCGGGAGCCAGCTAGCCAGACCGTGACCCGGGATTGAACCGGTCATCTGTAAGGGACATGTGAGCGAAGGAGCCGCACGGTGATAAGCCGCAGCGTGCGGGAGTCATTTCAGATATAGTATACTGTTCGCAGATATTCACGAGTGATTGAAACTCGGAATCAGTTTTCGCAGCAGGCGAAGGTGCTACCTGCACCAGAGTGTCACTTAATGGACATCACTGACCTGGGAGTTGAACCACAGACCTTTGGCATTCCGGGCCGATGCTCTACCAACTGAGCTACTGAGTGATACTATATCTTACTTGACTCATGTATTGTGTGTTGTGTGTAGTGGGGGGCAGCCTCTATAGGATGGGTTAGCTAGGTCCTAATCACGATCACGGCGAAGCCGTGATTGCTTTCGGGAGGGAGCCACGCGCCGTGTATATCACGGTGGGCTTGGTGGCTGGTGCATACGAGCAGCTGTGGCAACGGCTATACAGCATTGGACACTCTAGCGGGAGCCAGCTAGCCAGACCGTGACCCGGGATTGAACCGGTCATCTGTAAGGGACATGTGAGCGAAGGAGCCGCACGGTGATAAGCCGCAGCGTGCGGGAGTCATTTCAGATATAGTATACTGTTCGCAGATATTCACGAGTGATTGAAACTCGGAATCAGTTTTCGCAGCAGGCGAAGGTGCTACCTGCACCAGAGTGTCACTTAATGGACATCACTGACCTGGGAGTTGAACCACAGACCTTTGGCATTCCGGGCCGATGCTCTACCAACTGAGCTACTGAGTGATACTATATCTTACTTGACTCATGTATTGTGTGTTGTGTGTAGTGGGGGGCAGCCTCTATAGGATGGGTTAGCTAGGTCCTAATCACGATCACGGCGAAGCCGTGATTGCTTTCGGGAGGGAGCCACGCGCCGTGTATATCACGGTGGGCTTGGTGGCTGGTGCATACGAGCAGCTGTGGCAACGGCTATACAGCATTGGACACTCTAGCGGGAGCCAGCTAGCCAGACCGTGACCCGGGATTGAACCGGTCATCTGTAAGGGACATGTGAGCGAAGGAGCCGCACGGTGATAAGCCGCAGCGTGCGGGAGTCATTTCAGATATAGTATACTGTTCGCAGATATTCACGAGTGATTGAAACTCGGAATCAGTTTTCGCAGCATGCGAAGGTGCTACCTGCACCAGAGTGTCACTTAATGGACATCACTGACCTGGGAGTTGAACCACAGACCTTTGGCATTCCGGGCCGATGCTCTACCAACTGAGCTACTGAGTGATACTATATCTTACTTGACTCATGTATTGTGTGTTGTGTGTAGTGGGGGGCAGCCTCTATAGGATGGGTTAGCTAGGTCCTAATCACGATCACGGCGAAGCCGTGATTGCTTTCGGGAGGGAGCCACGCGCCGTGTATATCACGGTGGGCTTGGTGGCTGGTGCATACGAGCAGCTGTAGGCAATGGCTATACAGCATTGGACACTCTAGCGGGAGCCAGCTAGCCAGACCGTGACCCGGGATTGAACCGGTCATCTGTAAGGGACATGTGAGCGAAGGAGCCGCACGGTGATAAGCCGCAGCGTGCGGGAGTCATTTCAGATATAGTATACTGTTCGCAGATATTCACGAGTGATTGAAACTCGGAATCAGTTTTCGCAGCATGCGAAGGTGCTACCTGCACCAGAGTGTCACTTAATGGACATCACTGACCTGGGAGTTGAACCACAGACCTTTGGCATTCCGGGCCGATGCTCTACCAACTGAGCTACTGAGTGATACTATATCTTACTTGACTCATGTATTGTGTGTTGTGTGTAGTGGGGGGCAGCCTCTATAGGATGGGTTAGCTAGGTACTAATCACGATCACGGCGAAGCCGTGATTGCTTTCGGGAGGGAGCCACGCGCCGTGTATATCACGGTGGGCTTGGTGGCTGGTGCATACGAGCAGCTGTGGCAACGGCTATACAGCATTGGACACTCTAGCGGGAGCCAGCTAGCCAGACCGTGACCCGGGATTGAACCGGTCATCTGTAAGGGACATGTGAGCGAAGGAGCCGCACGGTGATAAGCCGCAGCGTGCGGGAGTCATTTCAGATATAGTATACTGTTAGGTTAGGTTAGGTTAGGTTAGGTTAGGTTAGGTTAGGTTAGGTTAGGTTAGGTTAGCTAGGTCCTAATCACGATCACGGCGAAGCCGTGATTGCTTTCGGGAGGGAGCCACGCGCCGTGTATATCACGGTGGGCTTGGTGGCTGGTGCATACGAGCAGCTGTAGGCAATGGCTATACAGCATTGGACACTCTAGCGGGAGCCAGCTAGCCAGACCGTGACCCGGGATTGAACCGGTCATCTGTAAGGGACATGTGAGCGAAGGAGCCGCACGGTGATAAGCCGCAGCGTGCGGGAGTCATTTCAGATATAGTATACTGTTCGCAGATATTCACGAGTGATTGAAACTCGGAATCAGTTTTCGCAGCATGCGAAGGTGCTACCTGCACCAGAGTGTCACTTAATGGACATCACTGACCTGGGAGTTGAACCACAGACCTTTGGCATTCCGGGCCGATGCTCTACCAACTGAGCTACTGAGTGATACTATATCTTACTTGACTCATGTATTGTGTGTTGTGTGTAGTGGGGGGCAGCCTCTATAGGATGGGTTAGCTAGGTCCTAATCACGATCACGGCGAAGCCGTGATTGCTTTCGGGAGGGAGCCACGCGCCGTGTATATCACGGTGGGCTTGGTGGCTGGTGCATACGAGCAGCTGTAGGCAATGGCTATACAGCATTGGACACTCTAGCGGGAGCCAGCTAGCCAGACCGTGACCCGGGATTGAACCGGTCATCTGTAAGGGACATGTGAGCGAAGGAGCCGCACGGTGATAAGCCGCAGCGTGCGGGAGTCATTTCAGATATAGTATACTGTTCGCAGATATTCACGAGTGATTGAAACTCGGAATCAGTTTTCGCAGCATGCGAAGGTGCTACCTGCACCAGAGTGTCACTTAATGGACATCACTGACCTGGGAGTTGAACCACAGACCTTTGGCATTCCGGGCCGATGCTCTACCAACTGAGCTACTGAGTGATACTATATCTTACTTGACTCATGTATTGTGTGTTGTGTGTAGTGGGGGGCAGCCTCTATAGGATGGGTTAGCTAGGTCCTAATCACGATCACGGCGAAGCCGTGATTGCTTTCGGGAGGGAGCCACGCGCCGTGTATATCACGGTGGGCTTGGTGGCTGGTGCATACGAGCAGCTGTAGGCAATGGCTATACAGCATTGGACACTCTAGCGGGAGCCAGCTAGCCAGACCGTGACCCGGGATTGAACCGGTCATCTGTAAGGGACATGTGAGCGAAGGAGCCGCACGGTGATAAGCCGCAGCGTGCGGGAGTCATTTCAGATATAGTATACTGTTCGCAGATATTCACGAGTGATTGAAACTCGGAATCAGTTTTAGCAGCATGCGAAGGTGCTACCTGCACCAGAGTGTCACTTAATGGACATCACTGACCTGGGAGTTGAACCACAGACCTTTGGCATTCCGGGCCGATGCTCTACCAACTGAGCTACTGAGTGATACTATATCTTACTTGACTCATGTATTGTGTGTTGTGTGTAGTGGGGGGCAGCCTCTATAGGATGGGTTAGCTAGGTCCTAATCACGATCACGGCGAAGCCGTGATTGCTTTCGGGAGGGAGCCACGCGCCGTGTATATCACGGTGGGCTTGGTGGCTGGTGCATACGAGCAGCTGTAGGCAATGGCTATACAGCATTGGACACTCTAGCGGGAGCCAGCTAGCCAGACCGTGACCCGGGATTGAACCGGTCATCTGTAAGGGACATGTGAGCGAAGGAGCCGCACGGTGATAAGCCGCAGCGTGCGGGAGTCATTTCAGATATAGTATACTGTTCGCAGATATTCACGAGTGATTGAAACTCGGAATCAGTTTTCGCAGCATGCGAAGGTGCTACCTGCACCAGAGTGTCACTTAATGGACATCACTGACCTGGGAGTTGAACCACAGACCTTTGGCATTCCGGGCCGATGCTCTACCAACTGAGCTACTGAGTGATACTATATCTTACTTGACTCATGTATTGTGTGTTGTGTGTAGTGGGGGGCAGCCTCTATAGGATGGGTTAGCTAGGTCCTAATCACGATCACGGCGAAGCCGTGATTGCTTTCGGGAGGGAGCCACGCGCCGTGTATATCACGGTGGGCTTGGTGGCTGGTGCATACGAGCAGCTGTAGGCAATGGCTATACAGCATTGGACACTCTAGCGGGAGCCAGCTAGCCAGACCGTGACCCGGGATTGAACCGGTCATCTGTAAGGGACATGTGAGCGAAGGAGCCGCACGGTGATAAGCCGCAGCGTGCGGGAGTCATTTCAGATATAGTATACTGTTCGCAGATATTCACGAGTGATTGAAACTCGGAATCAGTTTTCGCAGCATGCGAAGGTGCTACCTGCACCAGAGTGTCACTTAATGGACATCACTGACCTGGGAGTTGAACCACAGACCTTTGGCATTCCGGGCCGATGCTCTACCAACTGAGCTACTGAGTGATACTATATCTTACTTGACTCATGTATTGTGTGTTGTGTGTAGTGGGGGGCAGCCTCTATAGGATGGGTTAGCTAGGTCCTAATCACGATCACGGCGAAGCCGTGATTGCTTTCGGGAGGGAGCCACGCGCCGTGTATATCACGGTGGGCTTGGTGGCTGGTGCATACGAGCAGCTGTAGGCAATGGCTATACAGCATTGGACACTCTAGCGGGAGCCAGCTAGCCAGACCGTGACCCGGGATTGAACCGGTCATCTGTAAGGGACATGTGAGCGAAGGAGCCGCACGGTGATAAGCCGCAGCGTGCGGGAGTCATTTCAGATATAGTATACTGTTCGCAGATATTCACGAGTGATTGAAACTCGGAATCAGTTTTCGCAGCATGCGAAGGTGCTACCTGCACCAGAGTGTCACTTAATGGACATCACTGACCTGGGAGTTGAACCACAGACCTTTGGCATTCCGGGCCGATGCTCTACCAACTGAGCTACTGAGTGATACTATATCTTACTTGACTCATGTATTGTGTGTTGTGTGTAGTGGGGGGCAGCCTCTATAGGATGGGTTAGCTAGGTCCTAATCACGATCACGGCGAAGCCGTGATTGCTTTCGGGAGGGAGCCACGCGCCGTGTATATCACGGTGGGCTTGGTGGCTGGTGCATACGAGCAGCTGTAGGCAATGGCTATACAGCATTGGACACTCTAGCGGGAGCCAGCTAGCCAGACCGTGACCCGGGATTGAACCGGTCATCTGTAAGGGACATGTGAGCGAAGGAGCCGCACGGTGATAAGCCGCAGCGTGCGGGAGTCATTTCAGATATAGTATACTGTTCGCAGATATTCACGAGTGATTGAAACTCGGAATCAGTTTTCGCAGCATGCGAAGGTGCTACCTGCACCAGAGTGTCACTTAATGGACATCACTGACCTGGGAGTTGAACCACAGACCTTTGGCATTCCGGGCCGATGCTCTACCAACTGAGCTACTGAGTGATACTATATCTTACTTGACTCATGTATTGTGTGTTGTGTGTAGTGGGGGGCAGCCTCTATAGGATGGGTTAGCTAGGTCCTAATCACGATCACGGCGAAGCCGTGATTGCTTTCGGGAGGGAGCCACGCGCCGTGTATATCACGGTGGGCTTGGTGGCTGGTGCATACGAGCAGCTGTAGGCAATGGCTATACAGCATTGGACACTCTAGCGGGAGCCAGCTAGCCAGACCGTGACCCGGGATTGAACCGGTCATCTGTAAGGGACATGTGAGCGAAGGAGCCGCACGGTGATAAGCCGCAGCGTGCGGGAGTCATTTCAGATATAGTATACTGTTCGCAGATATTCACGAGTGATTGAAACTCGGAATCAGTTTTCGCAGCATGCGAAGGTGCTACCTGCACCAGAGTGTCACTTAATGGACATCACTGACCTGGGAGTTGAACCACAGACCTTTGGCATTCCGGGCCGATGCTCTACCAACTGAGCTACTGAGTGATACTATATCTTACTTGACTCATGTATTGTGTGTTGTGTGTAGTGGGGGGCAGCCTCTATAGGATGGGTTAGCTAGGTCCTAATCACGATCACGGCGAAGCCGTGATTGCTTTCGGGAGGGAGCCACGCGCCGTGTATATCACGGTGGGCTTGGTGGCTGGTGCATACGAGCAGCTGTAGGCAATGGCTATACAGCATTGGACACTCTAGCGGGAGCCAGCTAGCCAGACCGTGACCCGGGATTGAACCGGTCATCTGTAAGGGACATGTGAGCGAAGGAGCCGCACGGTGATAAGCCGCAGCGTGCGGGAGTCATTTCAGATATAGTATACTGTTCGCAGATATTCACGAGTGATTGAAACTCGGAATCAGTTTTCGCAGCATGCGAAGGTGCTACCTGCACCAGAGTGTCACTTAATGGACATCACTGACCTGGGAGTTGAACCACAGACCTTTGGCATTCCGGGCCGATGCTCTACCAACTGAGCTACTGAGTGATACTATATCTTACTTGACTCATGTATTGTGTGTTGTGTGTAGTGGGGGGCAGCCTCTATAGGATGGGTTAGCTAGGTCCTAATCACGATCACGGCGAAGCCGTGATTGCTTTCGGGAGGGAGCCACGCGCCGTGTATATCACGGTGGGCTTGGTGGCTGGTGCATACGAGCAGCTGTAGGCAATGGCTATACAGCATTGGACACTCTAGCGGGAGCCAGCTAGCCAGACCGTGACCCGGGATTGAACCGGTCATCTGTAAGGGACATGTGAGCGAAGGAGCCGCACGGTGATAAGCCGCAGCGTGCGGGAGTCATTTCAGATATAGTATACTGTTCGCAGATATTCACGAGTGATTGAAACTCGGAATCAGTTTTCGCAGCATGCGAAGGTGCTACCTGCACCAGAGTGTCACTTAATGGACATCACTGACCTGGGAGTTGAACCACAGACCTTTGGCATTCCGGGCCGATGCTCTACCAACTGAGCTACTGAGTGATACTATATCTTACTTGACTCATGTATTGTGTGTTGTGTGTAGTGGGGGGCAGCCTCTATAGGATGGGTTAGCTAGGTCCTAATCACGATCACGGCGAAGCCGTGATTGCTTTCGGGAGGGAGCCACGCGCCGTGTATATCACGGTGGGCTTGGTGGCTGGTGCATACGAGCAGCTGTAGGCAATGGCTATACAGCATTGGACACTCTAGCGGGAGCCAGCTAGCCAGACCGTGACCCGGGATTGAACCGGTCATCTGTAAGGGACATGTGAGCGAAGGAGCCGCACGGTGATAAGCCGCAGCGTGCGGGAGTCATTTCAGATATAGTATACTGTTCGCAGATATTCACGAGTGATTGAAACTCGGAATCAGTTTTCGCAGCATGCGAAGGTGCTACCTGCACCAGAGTGTCACTTAATGGACATCACTGACCTGGGAGTTGAACCACAGACCTTTGGCATTCCGGGCCGATGCTCTACCAACTGAGCTACTGAGTGATACTATATCTTACTTGACTCATGTATTGTGTGTTGTGTGTAGTGGGGGGCAGCCTCTATAGGATGGGTTAGCTAGGTCCTAATCACGATCACGGCGAAGCCGTGATTGCTTTCGGGAGGGAGCCACGCGCCGTGTATATCACGGTGGGCTTGGTGGCTGGTGCATACGAGCAGCTGTAGGCAATGGCTATACAGCATTGGACACTCTAGCGGGAGCCAGCTAGCCAGACCGTGACCCGGGATTGAACCGGTCATCTGTAAGGGACATGTGAGCGAAGGAGCCGCACGGTGATAAGCCGCAGCGTGCGGGAGTCATTTCAGATATAGTATACTGTTCGCAGATATTCACGAGTGATTGAAACTCGGAATCAGTTTTCGCAGCATGCGAAGGTGCTACCTGCACCAGAGTGTCACTTAATGGACATCACTGACCTGGGAGTTGAACCACAGACCTTTGGCATTCCGGGCCGATGCTCTACCAACTGAGCTACTGAGTGATACTATATCTTACTTGACTCATGTATTGTGTGTTGTGTGTAGTGGGGGGCAGCCTCTATAGGATGGGTTAGCTAGGTCCTAATCACGATCACGGCGAAGCCGTGATTGCTTTCGGGAGGGAGCCACGCGCCGTGTATATCACGGTGGGCTTGGTGGCTGGTGCATACGAGCAGCTGTAGGCAATGGCTATACAGCATTGGACACTCTAGCGGGAGCCAGCTAGCCAGACCGTGACCCGGGATTGAACCGGTCATCTGTAAGGGACATGTGAGCGAAGGAGCCGCACGGTGATAAGCCGCAGCGTGCGGGAGTCATTTCAGATATAGTATACTGTTCGCAGATATTCACGAGTGATTGAAACTCGGAATCAGTTTTCGCAGCATGCGAAGGTGCTACCTGCACCAGAGTGTCACTTAATGGACATCACTGACCTGGGAGTTGAACCACAGACCTTTGGCATTCCGGGCCGATGCTCTACCAACTGAGCTACTGAGTGATACTATATCTTACTTGACTCATGTATTGTGTGTTGTGTGTAGTGGGGGGCAGCCTCTATAGGATGGGTTAGCTAGGTCCTAATCACGATCACGGCGAAGCCGTGATTGCTTTCGGGAGGGAGCCACGCGCCGTGTATATCACGGTGGGCTTGGTGGCTGGTGCATACGAGCAGCTGTAGGCAATGGCTATACAGCATTGGACACTCTAGCGGGAGCCAGCTAGCCAGACCGTGACCCGGGATTGAACCGGTCATCTGTAAGGGACATGTGAGCGAAGGAGCCGCACGGTGATAAGCCGCAGCGTGCGGGAGTCATTTCAGATATAGTATACTGTTCGCAGATATTCACGAGTGATTGAAACTCGGAATCAGTTTTCGCAGCATGCGAAGGTGCTACCTGCACCAGAGTGTCACTTAATGGACATCACTGACCTGGGAGTTGAACCACAGACCTTTGGCATTCCGGGCCGATGCTCTACCAACTGAGCTACTGAGTGATACTATATCTTACTTGACTCATGTATTGTGTGTTGTGTGTAGTGGGGGGCAGCCTCTATAGGATGGGTTAGCTAGGTCCTAATCACGATCACGGCGAAGCCGTGATTGCTTTCGGGAGGGAGCCACGCGCCGTGTATATCACGGTGGGCTTGGTGGCTGGTGCATACGAGCAGCTGTAGGCAATGGCTATACAGCATTGGACACTCTAGCGGGAGCCAGCTAGCCAGACCGTGACCCGGGATTGAACCGGTCATCTGTAAGGGACATGTGAGCGAAGGAGCCGCACGGTGATAAGCCGCAGCGTGCGGGAGTCATTTCAGATATAGTATACTGTTCGCAGATATTCACGAGTGATTGAAACTCGGAATCAGTTTTCGCAGCATGCGAAGGTGCTACCTGCACCAGAGTGTCACTTAATGGACATCACTGACCTGGGAGTTGAACCACAGACCTTTGGCATTCCGGGCCGATGCTCTACCAACTGAGCTACTGAGTGATACTATATCTTACTTGACTCATGTATTGTGTGTTGTGTGTAGTGGGGGGCAGCCTCTATAGGATGGGTTAGCTAGGTCCTAATCACGATCACGGCGAAGCCGTGATTGCTTTCGGGAGGGAGCCACGCGCCGTGTATATCACGGTGGGCTTGGTGGCTGGTGCATACGAGCAGCTGTAGGCAATGGCTATACAGCATTGGACACTCTAGCGGGAGCCAGCTAGCCAGACCGTGACCCGGGATTGAACCGGTCATCTGTAAGGGACATGTGAGCGAAGGAGCCGCACGGTGATAAGCCGCAGCGTGCGGGAGTCATTTCAGATATAGTATACTGTTCGCAGATATTCACGAGTGATTGAAACTCGGAATCAGTTTTCGCAGCATGCGAAGGTGCTACCTGCACCAGAGTGTCACTTAATGGACATCACTGACCTGGGAGTTGAACCACAGACCTTTGGCATTCCGGGCCGATGCTCTACCAACTGAGCTACTGAGTGATACTATATCTTACTTGACTCATGTATTGTGTGTTGTGTGTAGTGGGGGGCAGCCTCTATAGGATGGGTTAGCTAGGTCCTAATCACGATCACGGCGAAGCCGTGATTGCTTTCGGGAGGGAGCCACGCGCCGTGTATATCACGGTGGGCTTGGTGGCTGGTGCATACGAGCAGCTGTAGGCAATGGCTATACAGCATTGGACACTCTAGCGGGAGCCAGCTAGCCAGACCGTGACCCGGGATTGAACCGGTCATCTGTAAGGGACATGTGAGCGAAGGAGCCGCACGGTGATAAGCCGCAGCGTGCGGGAGTCATTTCAGATATAGTATACTGTTCGCAGATATTCACGAGTGCTCTAAACTCGGAAACAGTTTTCGCAGCATGCGAAGGTGCTACCTGCACCAGAGTGTCACTTAATGGACATCACTGACCTGGGAGTTGAACCACAGACCTTTGGCATTCCGGGCCGATGCTCTACCAACTGAGCTACTGAGTGATACTATATCTTACTTGACTCATGTATTGTGTGTTGTGTGTAGTGGGGGGCAGCCTCTATAGGATGGGTTAGCTAGGTCCTAAGGTTAGGTTAGGTTAGGTTAGGTTAGGTTAGGTTAGGTTAGGTTAGGTTAGGTTCGTCCATTCAAAGCAAAAATAAAAATATTCTGGGCATGGCCACCGGGAAAAAATAGAAGAAAATAAAAAAATAAAAAAAATAAGAGAGCCGTGTTTATGTGTAGTGTGTGATTTGTGCAAAAATGGTTTCTTCAGTTTTCTTCTTTTTATTACTTTGATAAACTCCAGATTGGAAGAGCTAAAGGGCACGTAAAGTAGTTCAAGCTCACCGGCACCCCCAGACCACGCCGAGCTCTTAGGCTATCTCGAACAGACGTGATGCACTCAAGGAAGCCCGAACTAGTTCCGAATTCCCAGCTTTCCTTTCCGTTGAAAACCAACCTTTCTTCTTCTTCGGGTGTAGATGTAAGTTTAAAGATGAATTATGCAAATATTTTCTTATGTTTTTCTATTTTTTATTACTTTGATTAACTCCAGATTTGGAAGAGCTAAAGGGTACGTGAAGTAGTTAAAGCTCACCGGCACCCCCAGACCACGCCGAGCTCTTAGGCTATCTCGAACAGACGTGATGCACTCAAGGGAGCCCGAACTAGTTCCGAATTCCCAGCTTTCCTTTCCGTTGAAAACCAACCTTTCTTCTTCTTCGGGTGTAGATGTAAGTTTAAAGATGAATTATGCAAATATTTTCTTATGTTTTTCTATTTTTTATTACTTTGATTAACTCCAGATTGGAAGAGCTAAAGGGTACGTGAAGTAGTTCAAGCTCACCGGCACCCCCAGACCACGCCGAGCTCTTAGGCTATCTCGAACAGACGTGATGCACTCAAGGTAGCCCGAACTAGTTCCGAATTCCCAGCTTTCCTTTCCGTTGAAAACCAACCTTTCTTCTTCTTCGGGTGTAGATGTAAGTTTAAAGATGAATTATGCAAATATTTTCTTATGTTTTTCTATTTTTTATTACTTTGATTAACTCCAGATTGGAAGAGCTAAAGGGTACGTGAAGTAGTTAAAGCTCACCGGCACCCCCAGACCACGCCGAGCTCTTAGGCTATCTCGAACAGACGTGATGCACTCAAGGGAGCCCGAACTAGTTCCGAATTCCCAGCTTTCCTTTCCGTTGAAAACCAACCTTTCTTCTTCTTCGGGTGTAGATGTAAGTTTAAAGATGAATTATGCAAATATTTTCTTATGTTTAAACTTTGATTAACTCCAGATTGGAAGAGCTAATTCCCAGCTTTCCTTTCCGTTTAAAACCAAACTTTCTTCTTCTTCTTCGGGTTTAGGGGTAATTAAAAGATGATATATATTTTAGAGACAAAAGTCCTTATCCCAGTTTTTTATTTCATTGAGCCGAGTCGTTTGAAAAGTTACAAGGGATGGTACACTGTCAGTTTGGGGTTGTTGGTTCTTTTTTAGGAATTTTTTCAAGTGAGGATACGTTCAATTCATAAATCGTGTGGTTGGTCTGTTGGTTCCTCCTTAGTTGTTGGGCAGATCAGAAATTCAAGGAAAATTAGATATTTCATCTAGATCCCTTTTTGACATGTGAAGAGAAGAAAGAGTTAATGTTTGGTTCATTTCCCGTGACCAGTTTTATTGGTTTATCACGAAATATCGAGGCCACGTCCTCGTTTTTGTTTGGTCCTTCCTCCTCATAGTGCATGATGATAGCCTGGTGGAGGGTTTTTAGGTCGCTGTTAGTTTTTTTCCAGTCGTGGGAAAAGTTGAACTTCGTGACCAGTCTAAAGGCTTTTTTAGAGGGGTTTTCTTTTTTGTCAAATAGTTCAGCTACAGTTTTCCTTCCGATTATCGTGTAGAGTCGTTGTATCAGTGTTTTAGGATACCCCATATTAATGAAATCTCTTTTCATGGGTTGGGCATGCTTTCTGTAGATATATTTATTGGATGAGATTCTTCTGAGTCGTAGGAACTGTGAGTATGGTGATGCAGTGATTGTGTGCCGAGGGTGTGTTGAGGATGGGTGGAGGTAAGCCCCTGATGCTGTTTCCTTCGAAAATGGGGCGAACGAAATGATGCCTTTTTTGTTCAACGTGATTGTTGTATCCAGAAAATTCTGGGTTTTCCCTGGAGTGTTAACTTCGTAGCGGATGTTCTCGTTTGAGATCGATTGGATTAGTTTATCCATTTCAGAGCCGTCGTTTGTGTTAGTTATGAAGAATAAATCATCGATGAATCTCAGGAAAGTTATAAGCCACGATGGTCTGTTGTTGATGAGATTTCTTGTTAGTGAGAACATGTAACAGTTCGCGAAGTAGACAGAAATGCAGCACCCCATTGCCGTACCTTTAATTTGTTTAAAAAAGCGTTCGTTTTTAAATGTGATCATCGAGTTGGTGAGGACTAGCTCGAGGATTCTTTTAAATAGATGAGGTTGGGGAGGTTTCCTCTTCTTTAGTTCTGTTGCTTTGTTGCTAAGGCTCAAAAAGTTTTCTTTGTAAAACTGGGTTGATGCTTCTATTCCCTCTTTCCATGGGATGCTGGGGTATAGACTAGATACGTCTGCTGTAGTGAGCATTGCAGATCCAGGGAGTGGATGAGGAGGAAGCTGGTTAAGGAAATCCTGTGTGTCCATGAGAGAACCTGGGATAAGTCGTATCAGATGACTGGTGATTTCAGTGATATATTTATCGAGTAAGTGTGTGACAGCTGAGAATGTGGCTACTATGGGTCTTCCTGGGAATGTTTGACTCTCTTTCTGTATTTCCTTGTGGATTTTTGGAAGGAAGTAAATCTCAGCACCCTTCGGCTCTCGTTTTTGGATGGCCTCGTCCTCTGTTGGTGAAATGTGGTTAAGCGCGAGTAGGTTTTCTGCCATTAGGGAGCATTTAGACTGAATTTGAATAAGTTCGGTGTTGTAGGCCTTTTCTGAGAGTTCGGAATAAGTGGATGAGTCCGCCAATTGTCGTGAGGCTTCTTTATTATAGTCGGTGGTGCACCAAATAACTGTGTTTCGTCCTTTATCGGCTTTTAAAATGTGGATGTCTTTGTTCTCACGTAACTTTTTTAAGGTCTCGAGGGTACTGGTGTGGAGGATGGGGTTGACCAGTTCCTCAGGGTCCGATAGTTTGACAAGTAAAGGTGCAACTCGATGGTCTGTTGTCCAGGTTTGTTCATCCGGGGTCCACTCGCTTTTTACGATTTTTGATAACCATCCCTTGTTTTCGGTTTCCTTTTTTTTAAAGAGTACTATTTGTTTGTTTATGTCCAAGATAAGTTGGTTAAGGGGTACGTTGATTCTTTTGTCATTGATTTTGGTAGAAGGGATGAAATTAAGGCCTAGACACAGAACCTCTGTTTCTTCGTCCGTAATTTTCGTATTCGATTGGTTGATCAGGAATTTCTTCTGGAGTAGTTTATTAAGATGATTTGCATTAGCAAAGAATTGCGGTTTGTAGTCTTCATGAACCGATGTTACGTAATTCCGATAGGGTAGTTGTGGTGCGTAAAGGAGTCCCGGCTGCGGCTGGTTAGACATCACATTCTGTATCCCGTTGTTCCATTGCTGCTGTTGGGGGTTCAGTTGGTGTTGTTGTTGTACAAGGTGTTGTTGTGGCATAACTTGTTGTACAGGTTGTTGCTGCTGTGTGGTATAAATTGGTGGGAGCATCCCTTGGGTTTGTAGTAGTTGCTGCGGCTGTATCTGCTGGGTTCCGTACTCGGGTTGAATTACCGGATGTGTGTTGTATTGCTGTGGTGAATTACGACGTCGAGGGGATCGACGTCGGTCGGGTGACCTATTGTAGTTCCGATTGTGAGGCGATCGTGGTCGCGACTGTCGTTCTTCTCGGTGTGGTTGCTGCTGCTGGAGGTTCCGTATATCCTGACGGAGTCTGTTCGATACGATATTTGGTATCTGACGTGTAGAGTGAAGTATTGTGTTTCTTACGAGATCTTCCATCCGGTTTAGATTTCCAAGTATGGGTGCGGGCCCTTGTAATAGTTGTTCAGCCCACTGGGCGATGCATGGGTGGGCTGAAATCCTTGTTTTGAGTTTGGTGTCAGCAATTGTTTCAGTAGGGTCGTTGATGAAATGCAGCATCTTAACCTTATCTTCTTCGTCGTTACTGCGGGGGACGATTTCCCATTCTAACCAAGTACTGCAGTCATCTTTAGCGAGAAAAAACGGTGCACATGGGTAGAATGTGTGTCGGCCATGAAAGCCAAGGTCAAGAGTGTAAAAAGACATGGGCGTGGTGACGTTTGAGGCCCATGGAGTTCGGCAGAAGAAATTTGACCATGGATCTTTGGGATCCCGATTTTTTACGATTATGTAGCTGAGGTTGAAGTATCTTTTGTTGATTTCCACGAAGTCGAGTGAAACATGTTGGCTCATTTTTATCTATTAAAAAAATAGTATTGTTTTTTAGAAGGTTTCTTGTTTTTTACGGGTGGGCCGTAATCTATTTTATTATTTTAATTTATATATTAACAAGTAGTTAGTGGTGATGAGATGATTTGAAAAATAGGTGCAATCGCTATAGACGCAATACCAGTGGCTACAACAATGGAGAGGAAATGGGGGATTTTCAGTTTGTTGGACAAATATTGAAAGCCCAACAAGGCCAATAAAAACATTTGTGGGAGCCATTGTCTAGAGACGATGATTTCTCGTTAAGAAAAGAGTGGATTTCTTCTTCCGATCGTCCGGCCAGGAAGGCGGGGCAATAGTGTGAAAGGATCACACCAAGATAATTTGGAAAGAGATCCGTAACCAAAATTGTTCTTTCTGCTGGTGGGTCCATGCTGATATGTACTTTTTTTTAATGTAAAGAAGATTGTTCTTATTTTAAGTTAACAAGTAATGTAGTTTCAACCTAGATAACTTAGTTGGAGAATTAATCTAATTTTCTTAGTAAAACTAGGGTTTTCTAATCCAGTTCGTCAGTTGAGAATCCAAAGTTGTCCATACCGTAGGCATGGACGGGAATTTCGACCCCCAGTCTCAATATTCCCTTTGGACGGGGTCAGAGTTGGCCCAGAAGGGACCAAACTCTACTGGAACCCTTAACTTAACATTTTAATTTTTTAAGAATAACTCTAAATTTAACAGAAATATAGAATTAAAGAAAGACAAATTTCTTCCTTCATAGAGTTGTTTGCTGGTAGGGTTTTGCAGAGCTTTTTTTTCCGTTCGTTTCCAGTTGATTAGAAGTTTTTCTTGAGTAGAGTAGATGTCTTAATTTTAACCAGGGTGAAAAATAGGAAGGAAAAAAGGTTTTTGCTTACTTTTGTGTTAATTTCCATTTTCAATGATCGTTCTTTTGGAGCCGCAGTGGCGAACCGCGAGATGCATCAAAACCCACACGTGCCTTTCAAAAGGTGGCAGATAAACTACCCCTTATCGGACGACGTCACGGTTCGAGTGTTTCTTACTATTGCTAGAGCAATTAGGCTTGGGTAACAGTCACAAGGATCAATTACTAGCTCTAAGTCTCATCTTAACAACAGCCATACTCGTGAGTGAGTTGTGTCGCTACGCAACAGAACTGCACCCAATGGATTTGGATTTAAATGAACACAGGTGTATATAGCATGGTAGGAGGGGTAGGTACTTAACATTATTCCCTTGGTTTGATTCGAGGTGGAAGGAGCCCGGACTCTAACCGCCACTCCATGGTCTCTAGTCGCACACGGGGAGCCACCAGATTTTTAAAGATGAGTTAAAGATGATTCCCTTGGAGTGTAGAAAGTAGGGAAGTGATGGGACTTAGTTAGCCATCCATAGTAGTTTCTACACAGCGCGGGGAACGGGTACACAGATCAAATACACAGAATGCGGTACTAACATCTTTGGGATCCTCTTGCTTCTGAAGTAATCTGGTTAGATGGTTACAAATCGACCTGCTGTTCTCTTTTCTCTGTCCGGGTTTCCAGTAAAGGCGGGGTGTCCAGTGGTGGTGAGGAGCACGAATTTTTCAGGAAAGGGCCGAGCGGAAGTAGGTTTTACCTCCTGGATTCTTCCGGTTGCTGAGAGTTTGCAAAACTGTTTGCTTAGCCGTGGATCTGTTTCGAGTAAAGAAGCCTAAGTCTTCGGAGAGATAAAGATTACCCAGTAGATCACCTCCTTTGCCGTAGCTCCTAGTGCGGGGTGTTTGTTTCCGTAGGATCTGTTAGGTGGATTAATTCCTTTGCCGTGGCTGTCTAGCTGTGAGTGTGCAGGTCAGTGAATTCTTCTGTGCGTAGGTGAAACAGTACATGTAGTTCAGTTCTTAAAAATATTTAAATCAAAGCTAATTACCAAGTGGACTCCTTCTTTTGCTGCGGGTGGCTGCTGTGCTGTGAAGAGGGCTGCTGTGAGACGTCCGTCGTGGTCGAAGAAGTGAGAGCAACTGACTTGCCGTGGTTTAAGTGGGGGGGTTGTTTGTTTTCCGTAGGATCCGTCAGGTGGATTAATTCCTTTGCCGTGGCTGTTTAACTGTGAGTGTGTAGGTCAGTGAATTCTTCTGTGTGTAGGTGGAACAGTACATGTAGTTCAGTTCTTTAAATATAATTAAATTAAAACTATTTACCAAGATGAATCCTTCCTTGGCTGCGGGTGGCTGCTGTGCTGTGAAGAGGGCTGCTGTGAGACGTCCGTCGTGGTCGAAGAAGTGGGAGCAACTGAGCTACTGACCGTGTGTGTGTGCTTTATATAGCCAGTTCGCATGCTGGATGGGGGCGTTTATCTTTCCTGTCGATAATTTTTATAATCCCTTTCCCAGAGGCAGGGGGTGTCTCTGGGGTAGCGCTGGCTATGGCCTTGGTTCCCACGATGGTGACCAGGGCGGCCGGTATGGTGACCAGGTCAGCCTATATTGATCGGCCAGTGGCCTTGGTTCCCACGCGGCCTTGCTGCTAAGGCAAGACCTCATGGCCAGTTGCTAGGCCGAGCCACGTGGCTTTGATGGTGACCAGGTCGGCTTCCATGGTGACCAGGTCAGCCTCTATGGTGACCGGGTCAGTCTTGTTATTGTGACTTTTTATTTTGATTCGTTTTTATTCTTATGGTGACCAGGGCAGCCTTGATGGTGACCAGGTCAGCTTCCATGGTGACCAGGTCAGCCTCTATGGTGACCGGGTCAGTCTTGTTATTGTGTCTTTTTATTTTGATTCGTTTTTATTCTTATGGTGACCAGGGCAGCCTTGATGGTGACCAGGTCAGCTTCCATGGTGACCAGGTCAGCCTCTATGGTGACCGGGTCAGTCTTGTTGTTGTGTCTTTTCATTTTGATTCATTTTTATTCTTATGGTGACCAGGGCAGCCTTGATGGTGACCAGGTCAGCTTCTATGGTGACCAGGTCAGCCTCTATGGTGACTGGGTCAGTTTTGTTATTTGCGTTGATTGTTACGGTGACCAGGGCAGCCTCGATGATGACCGGGTCAGTCTCTATGGTGACCAAGTCAGCCTCCATGGTGGCCGGGGCAGTATTGTGGTTGTGTCTTTTTATTTTGATTCGTTTTAATTCTTATGGTGACCAGGGCAGCCTTGATGGTGACCAGGTCAGCTTCCATGGTGACCAGGTCAGCCTCTATGGTGACCGGGTCAGTTTTGTTATTGTGACTTTTTATTTTGATTCGTTTTTATTCTTATGGTGACCAGGGCAGCCATGATGGTGACCAGGTCAGCTTCCATGGTGACCAGGTCAGTCTCTATGGTGACCGGGTCAGTCTTGTTATTGTGTCTTTTTATTTTGATTCATTTTTATTCATATGGTGACCAGGGCAGCTTTGATGGTGACCAGGTCAGCTTCCATGGTGACCAGGTCAGTCTCTATGGTGACCGGGTCAGTCTTGTTATTGTGTCTTTTTATTTTGATTCGTTTTTATTCTTATGGTGACCAGGGCAGCCTTGATGGTGACCAGGTCAGCTTCCATGGTGACCAGGTCAACCTCTATGGTGACCGGGTCAGTCTTGTTATTGTGTCTTTTCATTTTGATTCATTTTTATTCTTATGGTGACCAGGGCAGCCTTGATGGTGACCAGGTCAGCTTCCATGGTGACCAGGTCAGCCTCTATGGTGACCGGGTCAGTTTTGTTATTGTGACTTTTTATTTTGATTCGTTTTTATTCTTATGGTGACCAGGGCAGCCATGATGGTGACCAGGTCAGCTTCCATGGTGACCAGGTCAGTCTCTATGGTGACCGGGTCAGTCTTGTTATTGTGTCTTTTTTTTTTGATTCATTTTTATTCATATGGTGACCAGGGCAGCTTTGATGGTGACCAGGTCAGCTTCCATGGTGACCAGGTCAGTCTCTATGGTGACCGGGTCAGTCTTGTTATTGTGTCTTTTTATTTTGATTCGTTTTTATTCTTATGGTGACCAGGGCAGCCTTGATGGTGACCAGGTCAGCTTCCATGGTGACCAGGTCAGCCTCTATGGTGACCGGGTCAGTCTTGTTATTGTGTCTTTTCATTTTGATTCATTTTTATTCTTATGGTGACCAGGGCAGCCTTGATGGTGACCAGGTCAGCTTCTATGGTGACCAGGTCAGCCTCTATGGTGACCGGGTCAGTTTTGTTATTTGCGTTGATTGTTACGGTGACCAGGGCAGCCTCGATGATGACCGGGTCAGTCTCTATGGTGACCAAGTCAGCCTCCATGGTGGCCGGGGCAGTATTGTGGTTGTGTCTTTTTATTTTGATTCGTTTTTATTCTTATGGTGACCAGGGCAGCCGTGATGGTGACCAGGTCAGCTTCCATGGTGACCAGGTCAGCCTCTATGGTGACCGGGTCAGTCTTGTTATTTGCGTTGATTTTTATGGTGACCAGGGCAGCCTTGATGATGACCGGGTCAGTCTCTATGGTGACCAGGTCAGCCTCCATGGTGGCCAGGTCAGTATTCTGGTTGTGTCTTTTTATTTTGATTCGTTTTTATTCTTATGGTGACCAGGGCAGCCTTGATGGTGACCAGGTCAGCTTCCATGGTGACCAGGTCAACCTCTATGGTGACCGGGTCAATCTTGTTATTTGCGTTGATTTTTATGGTGACCAGGGCAGCCTCGATGGTGACCGGGTCAGTCTCTATGGTGACCAGGTCAGCCTCCATGGTGGCCTGGCCAGTGTGGTTGTGTCATTTTTTTGTGGTGATTTGTTTTTATTCTTATGGTGACCAGGGCAGCCTTGATGGTGACCAGGTCAGTCTCTTTGTTGACCGGGTCAGACTCCATGGTACAAACAGGTTGATGGTGACCGGGCCAGTCTCCATGTTGGCCAGGCCAAGCTCGATGTTGACCGGGGCAGTCTTAATGGTGACCGGGTCAGTTTTACGCAATTTTTTTGAAAGAGCGCCATCTAGCGGTGGTTATTAACAACTTTATTTAAAAATCCATTTTCTTCAAAACGCCATCTAGCGGTAGTTGTTAATAACTTTTAGCAAAAAGATACATTAGTGGGTTGATCGTACCGATCTTGATTCAGGGTGACGACGATTTTTCCATTGTCATGCCGGTAGTCTTAAATTGATGACTCCAGGTTAGGTTAGGTTAGGCCGTGAGTGTTTACACTTTTTAATTCTTTTAATTAAAAACCTGTCATTGCTTAGTGCGCGTAGCGCACACCAGAGCTGTCCTTAAACCGCGTAGTGGTTATTACAACATCCCAGAATTTAGATCGCGTAGCGATCACCACAACATCCCGGAATTTTTAGTTCGCGCAGCGAACGCATTCATCATTTTTCCCACCATTTTCAATTGCAACAATAGGACGATTATTCGTTTCTGATGAGAATATTTTTTCTCCCGTTTTATCTTCTTTTTATTATTTTCATTATTGCCAGATTGGAAGAGACAAGAGACCAGACCGCTGGTAAAGAAGTCTTTTTCAAAGTGCCAATCCGATTTATGTCAATGCTAGCAGTGTAGAATATGAAGCAACAATTAGGTTAGGTTAGGCCGTGAGTGTTTACACTTTTTAATTGTTTTAATGAAAAACCTGTCATAGCTTAGTGCGCGTAGCGCACACCAGAACAGTCCTTAGATCGCGTAGCGATAAATACAGTGTCCCAGAATTTAGATCGCGTAGCGATCACCACACCATTTGAATTTTTGGTTCGCGCAGCGAACTCATCCATCCTTTTTTCAACAGTTTCTATTTGTTAAAGTTGGGATGATGTCCGTTTTTCGATGAGATTATTTTTCTTCCGTTTTATATTATTTTTATTATTACTAGATTGGAAGAGGTTAGAGACCAGACTGCTGGTATAACATACATGTTCAACAAATGCTCGACCCGATTTATTCTGATGCAGGCTGTGCATCATATGCAGCAACAATTAGGTTAGGTTAGGCCGTGAGTGTTTACACTTTTTAATTGTTTTAATGAAAAACCTGTCATAGCTTAGTGCGCGTAGCGCACACCAGAGCTGTCCTTAGATCGCGTAGCGATAAATACAGTGTCCCAGAATTTAGATCGCGTAGCGATCACCACACCATTTGAATTTTTTTGGTTCGCGCAGCGAACGCATCAATCCTTTTTTCAACAGTTTCTATTGGTTAAAGTTGGGATTATGTCCGTTTTTCGATGAGATTATTTTCTTCCGTTTTATATTATTTCGATTATTACTAGATTGGAAGAGGTAAGGGACCAGACTGCTGGTATAAAATATATGTTCAACAAATGCTCGACCCAATTTATTCTGATGCAGGCTGTGCATCATATGCAGCAACAATTAGGTTAGGTTAGGCCGTGAGTGTTTACACTTTTTCATTATCTTTTTTTTAAAAATCTATCATAGCTCAATGCGCGTAGCGCACACCAGAGCTCTCCTTAGATCGCGTAGCGATTAATACAGTATCCCAGAGCTTAGATCGCGCAGCGATCACCACAATATTCCTAAGATTTTGTTTGCGCAACGGATGCATTCATCTTTTTTTCCACCAGCTTCTATTGGTAAAATTAGGGTGGGTGTCCGTTTCTGATGAGGATTTTTTCTTCCGTTTTTTCTTCTTTTTATTATTTTGATTATCGCCAGATTGGAAGAGCTAAAGGGCACGTGAAGTAGTCCAAGCT
This sequence comes from Daphnia pulicaria, assembly GCF_021234035.1. NCBI lineage: Eukaryota > Metazoa > Arthropoda > Branchiopoda > Diplostraca > Daphniidae > Daphnia > Daphnia pulicaria. Next base: position 7,243,089 of record NC_060917.1, read on the forward strand.
CGCCGAACCCGCCACCCCCAGATCATGCCGAGCTCTTAGGCTATCTCGGACAGACGTGATGTACGCGAGGGAGCCTGAACCAGTCCCGAGTTCCCAGCTTTCCTTTCCTTTGAAAAACCAAATTTTCTTCTTCTTCGGCTATAGTTGCGTGTTTAAAAGTGTCTAGGTTTTTAGTACTGTATAGGACAGGGCCTGGTCCCTGGATACAAGACCGTGCCACGCTAAATGCTCAGGGTATCATTGCATAATCAGCGTCGGTCTTGTCCCCGTTAGGCTCGTCCATTCAAAGCAAAAATAAAAATATTCTGGGCATGGCCACCGGGAAAAAATAGAAGAAAATAAAAAAATAAAAAAAATAAGAGAGCCGTGTTTATGTGTAGTGTGTGATTTGTGCAAAAATGGTTTCTTCAGTTTTCTTCTTTTTATTACTTTGATAAACTCCAGATTGGAAGAGCTAAAGGGCACGTAAAGTAGTTCAAGCTCACCGGCACCCCCAGACCACGCCGAGCTCTTAGGCTATCTCGAACAGACGTGATGCACTCAAGGAAGCCCGAACTAGTTCCGAATTCCCAGCTTTCCTTTCCGTTGAAAACCAACCTTTCTTCTTCTTCGGGTGTAGATGTAAGTTTAAAGATGAATTATGCAAATATTTTCTTATGTTTTTCTATTTTTTATTACTTTGATTAACTCCAGATTTGGAAGAGCTAAAGGGTACGTGAAGTAGTTAAAGCTCACCGGCACCCCCAGACCACGCCGAGCTCTTAGGCTATCTCGAACAGACGTGATGCACTCAAGGGAGCCCGAACTAGTTCCGAATTCCCAGCTTTCCTTTCCGTTGAAAACCAACCTTTCTTCTTCTTCGGGTGTAGATGTAAGTTTAAAGATGAATTATGCAAATATTTTCTTATGTTTTTCTATTTTTTATTACTTTGATTAACTCCAGATTGGAAGAGCTAAAGGGTACGTGAAGTAGTTCAAGCTCACCGGCACCCCCAGACCACGCCGAGCTCTTAGGCTATCTCGAACAGACGTGATGCACTCAAGGTAGCCCGAACTAGTTCCGAATTCCCAGCTTTCCTTTCCGTTGAAAACCAACCTTTCTTCTTCTTCGGGTGTAGATGTAAGTTTAAAGATGAATTATGCAAATATTTTCTTATGTTTTTCTATTTTTTATTACTTTGATTAACTCCAGATTGGAAGAGCTAAAGGGTACGTGAAGTAGTTAAAGCTCACCGGCACCCCCAGACCACGCCGAGCTCTTAGGCTATCTCGAACAGACGTGATGCACTCAAGGGAGCCCGAACTAGTTCCGAATTCCCAGCTTTCCTTTCCGTTGAAAACCAACCTTTCTTCTTCTTCGGGTGTAGATGTAAGTTTAAAGATGAATTATGCAAATATTTTCTTATGTTTAAACTTTGATTAACTCCAGATTGGAAGAGCTAATTCCCAGCTTTCCTTTCCGTTTAAAACCAAACTTTCTTCTTCTTCTTCGGGTTTAGGGGTAATTAAAAGATGATATATATTTTAGAGACAAAAGTCCTTATCCCAGTTTTTTATTTCATTGAGCCGAGTCGTTTGAAAAGTTACAAGGGATGGTACACTGTCAGTTTGGGGTTGTTGGTTCTTTTTTAGGAATTTTTTCAAGTGAGGATACGTTCAATTCATAAATCGTGTGGTTGGTCTGTTGGTTCCTCCTTAGTTGTTGGGCAGATCAAAAATTCAAGGAAAATTAGATATTTCATCTAGATCCCTTTTTGACATGTGAAGAGAAGAAAGAGTTAATGTTTGGTTCATTTCCCGTGACCAGTTTTATTGGTTTATCACGAAATATCGAGGCCACGTCCTCGTTTTTGTTTGGTCCTTCCTCCTCATAGTGCATGATGATAGCCTGGTGGAGGGTTTTTAGGTCGCTGTTAGTTTTTTTCCAGTCGTGGGAAAAGTTGAACTTCGTGACCAGTCTAAAGGCTTTTTTAGAGGGGTTTTCTTTTTTGTCAAATAGTTCAGCTACAGTTTTCCTTCCGATTATCGTGTAGAGTCGTTGTATCAGTGTTTTAGGATACCCCATATTAATGAAATCTCTTTTCATGGGTTGGGCATGCTTTCTGTAGATATATTTATTGGATGAGATTCTTCTGAGTCGTAGGAACTGTGAGTATGGTGATGCAGTGATTGTGTGCCGAGGGTGTGTTGAGGATGGGTGGAGGTAAGCCCCTGATGCTGTTTCCTTCGAAAATGGGGCGAACGAAATGATGCCTTTTTTGTTCAACGTGATTGTTGTATCCAGAAAATTCTGGGTTTTCCCTGGAGTGTTAACTTCGTAGCGGATGTTCTCGTTTGAGATCGATTGGATTAGTTTATCCATTTCAGAGCCGTCGTTTGTGTTAGTTATGAAGAATAAATCATCGATGAATCTCAGGAAAGTTATAAGCCACGATGGTCTGTTGTTGATGAGATTTCTTGTTAGTGAGAACATGTAACAGTTCGCGAAGTAGACAGAAATGCAGCACCCCATTGCCGTACCTTTAATTTGTTTAAAAAAGCGTTCGTTTTTAAATGTGATCATCGAGTTGGTGAGGACTAGCTCGAGGATTCTTTTAAATAGATGAGGTTGGGGAGGTTTCCTCTTCTTTAGTTCTGTTGCTTTGTTGCTAAGGCTCAAAAAGTTTTCTTTGTAAAACTGGGTTGATGCTTCTATTCCCTCTTTCCATGGGATGCTGGGGTATAGACTAGATACGTCTGCTGTAGTGAGCATTGCAGATCCAGGGAGTGGATGAGGAGGAAGCTGGTTAAGGAAATCCTGTGTGTCCATGAGAGAACCTGGGATAAGTCGTATCAGATGACTGGTGATTTCAGTGATATATTTATCGAGTAAGTGTGTGACAGCTGAGAATGTGGCTACTATGGGTCTTCCTGGGAATGTTTGACTCTCTTTCTGTATTTCCTTGTGGATTTTTGGAAGGAAGTAAATCTCAGCACCCTTCGGCTCTCGTTTTTGGATGGCCTCGTCCTCTGTTGGTGAAATGTGGTTAAGCGCGAGTAGGTTTTCTGCCATTAGGGAGCATTTAGACTGAATTTGAATAAGTTCGGTGTTGTAGGCCTTTTCTGAGAGTTCGGAATAAGTGGATGAGTCCGCCAATTGTCGTGAGGCTTCTTTATTATAGTCGGTGGTGCACCAAATAACTGTGTTTCGTCCTTTATCGGCTTTTAAAATGTGGATGTCTTTGTTCTCACGTAACTTTTTTAAGGTCTCGAGGGTACTGGTGTGGAGGATGGGGTTGACCAGTTCCTCAGGGTCCGATAGTTTGACAAGTAAAGGTGCAACTCGATGGTCTGTTGTCCAGGTTTGTTCATCCGGGGTCCACTCGCTTTTTACGATTTTTGATAACCATCCCTTGTTTTCGGTTTCCTTTTTTTTAAAGAGTACTATTTGTTTGTTTATGTCCAAGATAAGTTGGTTAAGGGGTACGTTGATTCTTTTGTCATTGATTTTGGTAGAAGGGATGAAATTAAGGCCTAGACACAGAACCTCTGTTTCTTCGTCCGTAATTTTCGTATTCGATTGGTTGATCAGGAATTTCTTCTGGAGTAGTTTATTAAGATGATTTGCATTAGCAAAGAATTGCGGTTTGTAGTCTTCATGAACCGATGTTACGTAATTCCGATAGGGTAGTTGTGGTGCGTAAAGGAGTCCCGGCTGCGGCTGGTTAGACATCACATTCTGTATCCCGTTGTTCCATTGCTGCTGTTGGGGGTTCAGTTGGTGTTGTTGTTGTACAAGGTGTTGTTGTGGCATAACTTGTTGTACAGGTTGTTGCTGCTGTGTGGTATAAATTGGTGGGAGCATCCCTTGGGTTTGTAGTAGTTGCTGCGGCTGTATCTGCTGGGTTCCGTACTCGGGTTGAATTACCGGATGTGTGTTGTATTGCTGTGGTGAATTACGACGTCGAGGGGATCGACGTCGGTCGGGTGACCTATTGTAGTTCCGATTGTGAGGCGATCGTGGTCGCGACTGTCGTTCTTCTCGGTGTGGTTGCTGCTGCTGGAGGTTCCGTATATCCTGACGGAGTCTGTTCGATACGATATTTGGTATCTGACGTGTAGAGTGAAGTATTGTGTTTCTTACGAGATCTTCCATCCGGTTTAGATTTCCAAGTATGGGTGCGGGCCCTTGTAATAGTTGTTCAGCCCACTGGGCGATGCATGGGTGGGCTGAAATCCTTGTTTTGAGTTTGGTGTCAGCAATTGTTTCAGTAGGGTCGTTGATGAAATGCAGCATCTTAACCTTATCTTCTTCGTCGTTACTGCGGGGGACGATTTCCCATTCTAACCAAGTACTGCAGTCATCTTTAGCGAGAAAAAACGGTGCACATGGGTAGAATGTGTGTCGGCCATGAAAGCCAAGGTCAAGAGTGTAAAAAGACATGGGCGTGGTGACGTTTGAGGCCCATGGAGTTCGGCAGAAGAAATTTGACCATGGATCTTTGGGATCCCGATTTTTTACGATTATGTAGCTGAGGTTGAAGTATCTTTTGTTGATTTCCACGAAGTCGAGTGAAACATGTTGGCTCATTTTTATCTATTAAAAAAATAGTATTGTTTTTTAGAAGGTTTCTTGTTTTTTACGGGTGGGCCGTAATCTATTTTATTATTTTAATTTATATATTAACAAGTAGTTAGTGGTGATGAGATGATTTGAAAAATAGGTGCAATCGCTATAGACGCAATACCAGTGGCTACAACAATGGAGAGGAAATGGGGGATTTTCAGTTTGTTGGACAAATATTGAAAGCCCAACAAGGCCAATAAAAACATTTGTGGGAGCCATTGTCTAGAGACGATGATTTCTCGTTAAGAAAAGAGTGGATTTCTTCTTCCGATCGTCCGGCCAGGAAGGCGGGGCAATAGTGTGAAAGGATCACACCAAGATAATTTGGAAAGAGATCCGTAACCAAAATTGTTCTTTCTGCTGGTGGGTCCATGCTGATATGTACTTTTTTTTAATGTAAAGAAGATTGTTCTTATTTTAAGTTAACAAGTAATGTAGTTTCAACCTAGATAACTTAGTTGGAGAATTAATCTAATTTTCTTAGTAAAACTAGGGTTTTCTAATCCAGTTCGTCAGTTGAGAATCCAAAGTTGTCCATACCGTAGGCATGGACGGGAATTTCGACCCCCAGTCTCAATATTCCCTTTGGACGGGGTCAGAGTTGGCCCAGAAGGGACCAAACTCTACTGGAACCCTTAACTTAACATTTTAATTTTTTAAGAATAACTCTAAATTTAACAGAAATATAGAATTAAAGAAAGACAAATTTCTTCCTTCATAGAGTTGTTTGCTGGTAGGGTTTTGCAGAGCTTTTTTTTCCGTTCGTTTCCAGTTGATTAGAAGTTTTTCTTGAGTAGAGTAGATGTCTTAATTTTAACCAGGGTGAAAAATAGGAAGGAAAAAAGGTTTTTGCTTACTTTTGTGTTAATTTCCATTTTCAATGATCGTTCTTTTGGAGCCGCAGTGGCGAACCGCGAGATGCATCAAAACCCACACGTGCCTTTCAAAAGGTGGCAGATAAACTACCCCTTATCGGACGACGTCACGGTTCGAGTGTTTCTTACTATTGCTAGAGCAATTAGGCTTGGGTAACAGTCACAAGGATCAATTACTAGCTCTAAGTCTCATCTTAACAACAGCCATACTCGTGAGTGAGTTGTGTCGCTACGCAACAGAACTGCACCCAATGGATTTGGATTTAAATGAACACAGGTGTATATAGCATGGTAGGAGGGGTAGGTACTTAACATTATTCCCTTGGTTTGATTCGAGGTGGAAGGAGCCCGGACTCTAACCGCCACTCCATGGTCTCTAGTCGCACACGGGGAGCCACCAGATTTTTAAAGATGAGTTAAAGATGATTCCCTTGGAGTGTAGAAAGTAGGGAAGTGATGGGACTTAGTTAGCCATCCATAGTAGTTTCTACACAGCGCGGGGAACGGGTACACAGATCAAATACACAGAATGCGGTACTAACATCTTTGGGATCCTCTTGCTTCTGAAGTAATCTGGTTAGATGGTTACAAATCGACCTGCTGTTCTCTTTTCTCTGTCCGGGTTTCCAGTAAAGGCGGGGTGTCCAGTGGTGGTGAGGAGCACGAATTTTTCAGGAAAGGGCCGAGCGGAAGTAGGTTTTACCTCCTGGATTCTTCCGGTTGCTGAGAGTTTGCAAAACTGTTTGCTTAGCCGTGGATCTGTTTCGAGTAAAGAAGCCTAAGTCTTCGGAGAGATAAAGATTACCCAGTAGATCACCTCCTTTGCCGTAGCTCCTAGTGCGGGGTGTTTGTTTCCGTAGGATCTGTTAGGTGGATTAATTCCTTTGCCGTGGCTGTCTAGCTGTGAGTGTGCAGGTCAGTGAATTCTTCTGTGCGTAGGTGAAACAGTACATGTAGTTCAGTTCTTAAAAATATTTAAATCAAAGCTAATTACCAAGTGGACTCCTTCTTTTGCTGCGGGTGGCTGCTGTGCTGTGAAGAGGGCTGCTGTGAGACGTCCGTCGTGGTCGAAGAAGTGAGAGCAACTGACTTGCCGTGGTTTAAGTGGGGGGGTTGTTTGTTTTCCGTAGGATCCGTCAGGTGGATTAATTCCTTTGCCGTGGCTGTTTAACTGTGAGTGTGTAGGTCAGTGAATTCTTCTGTGTGTAGGTGGAACAGTACATGTAGTTCAGTTCTTTAAATATAATTAAATTAAAACTATTTACCAAGATGAATCCTTCCTTGGCTGCGGGTGGCTGCTGTGCTGTGAAGAGGGCTGCTGTGAGACGTCCGTCGTGGTCGAAGAAGTGGGAGCAACTGAGCTACTGACCGTGTGTGTGTGCTTTATATAGCCAGTTCGCATGCTGGATGGGGGCGTTTATCTTTCCTGTCGATAATTTTTATAATCCCTTTCCCAGAGGCAGGGGGTGTCTCTGGGGTAGCGCTGGCTATGGCCTTGGTTCCCACGATGGTGACCAGGGCGGCCGGTATGGTGACCAGGTCAGCCTATATTGATCGGCCAGTGGCCTTGGTTCCCACGCGGCCTTGCTGCTAAGGCAAGACCTCATGGCCAGTTGCTAGGCCGAGCCACGTGGCTTTGATGGTGACCAGGTCGGCTTCCATGGTGACCAGGTCAGCCTCTATGGTGACCGGGTCAGTCTTGTTATTGTGACTTTTTATTTTGATTCGTTTTTATTCTTATGGTGACCAGGGCAGCCTTGATGGTGACCAGGTCAGCTTCCATGGTGACCAGGTCAGCCTCTATGGTGACCGGGTCAGTCTTGTTATTGTGTCTTTTTATTTTGATTCGTTTTTATTCTTATGGTGACCAGGGCAGCCTTGATGGTGACCAGGTCAGCTTCCATGGTGACCAGGTCAGCCTCTATGGTGACCGGGTCAGTCTTGTTGTTGTGTCTTTTCATTTTGATTCATTTTTATTCTTATGGTGACCAGGGCAGCCTTGATGGTGACCAGGTCAGCTTCTATGGTGACCAGGTCAGCCTCTATGGTGACTGGGTCAGTTTTGTTATTTGCGTTGATTGTTACGGTGACCAGGGCAGCCTCGATGATGACCGGGTCAGTCTCTATGGTGACCAAGTCAGCCTCCATGGTGGCCGGGGCAGTATTGTGGTTGTGTCTTTTTATTTTGATTCGTTTTAATTCTTATGGTGACCAGGGCAGCCTTGATGGTGACCAGGTCAGCTTCCATGGTGACCAGGTCAGCCTCTATGGTGACCGGGTCAGTTTTGTTATTGTGACTTTTTATTTTGATTCGTTTTTATTCTTATGGTGACCAGGGCAGCCATGATGGTGACCAGGTCAGCTTCCATGGTGACCAGGTCAGTCTCTATGGTGACCGGGTCAGTCTTGTTATTGTGTCTTTTTATTTTGATTCATTTTTATTCATATGGTGACCAGGGCAGCTTTGATGGTGACCAGGTCAGCTTCCATGGTGACCAGGTCAGTCTCTATGGTGACCGGGTCAGTCTTGTTATTGTGTCTTTTTATTTTGATTCGTTTTTATTCTTATGGTGACCAGGGCAGCCTTGATGGTGACCAGGTCAGCTTCCATGGTGACCAGGTCAACCTCTATGGTGACCGGGTCAGTCTTGTTATTGTGTCTTTTCATTTTGATTCATTTTTATTCTTATGGTGACCAGGGCAGCCTTGATGGTGACCAGGTCAGCTTCCATGGTGACCAGGTCAGCCTCTATGGTGACCGGGTCAGTTTTGTTATTGTGACTTTTTATTTTGATTCGTTTTTATTCTTATGGTGACCAGGGCAGCCATGATGGTGACCAGGTCAGCTTCCATGGTGACCAGGTCAGTCTCTATGGTGACCGGGTCAGTCTTGTTATTGTGTCTTTTTATTTTGATTCATTTTTATTCATATGGTGACCAGGGCAGCTTTGATGGTGACCAGGTCAGCTTCCATGGTGACCAGGTCAGTCTCTATGGTGACCGGGTCAGTCTTGTTATTGTGTCTTTTTATTTTGATTCGTTTTTATTCTTATGGTGACCAGGGCAGCCTTGATGGTGACCAGGTCAGCTTCCATGGTGACCAGGTCAGCCTCTATGGTGACCGGGTCAGTCTTGTTATTGTGTCTTTTCATTTTGATTCATTTTTATTCTTATGGTGACCAGGGCAGCCTTGATGGTGACCAGGTCAGCTTCTATGGTGACCAGGTCAGCCTCTATGGTGACCGGGTCAGTTTTGTTATTTGCGTTGATTGTTACGGTGACCAGGGCAGCCTCGATGATGACCGGGTCAGTCTCTATGGTGACCAAGTCAGCCTCCATGGTGGCCGGGGCAGTATTGTGGTTGTGTCTTTTTATTTTGATTCGTTTTTATTCTTATGGTGACCAGGGCAGCCGTGATGGTGACCAGGTCAGCTTCCATGGTGACCAGGTCAGCCTCTATGGTGACCGGGTCAGTCTTGTTATTTGCGTTGATTTTTATGGTGACCAGGGCAGCCTTGATGATGACCGGGTCAGTCTCTATGGTGACCAGGTCAGCCTCCATGGTGGCCAGGTCAGTATTCTGGTTGTGTCTTTTTATTTTGATTCGTTTTTATTCTTATGGTGACCAGGGCAGCCTTGATGGTGACCAGGTCAGCTTCCATGGTGACCAGGTCAACCTCTATGGTGACCGGGTCAATCTTGTTATTTGCGTTGATTTTTATGGTGACCAGGGCAGCCTCGATGGTGACCGGGTCAGTCTCTATGGTGACCAGGTCAGCCTCCATGGTGGCCTGGCCAGTGTGGTTGTGTCATTTTTTTGTGGTGATTTGTTTTTATTCTTATGGTGACCAGGGCAGCCTTGATGGTGACCAGGTCAGTCTCTTTGTTGACCGGGTCAGACTCCATGGTACAAACAGGTTGATGGTGACCGGGCCAGTCTCCATGTTGGCCAGGCCAAGCTCGATGTTGACCGGGGCAGTCTTAATGGTGACCGGGTCAGTTTTACGCAATTTTTTTGAAAGAGCGCCATCTAGCGGTGGTTATTAACAACTTTATTTAAAAATCCATTTTCTTCAAAACGCCATCTAGCGGTAGTTGTTAATAACTTTTAGCAAAAAGATACATTAGTGGGTTGATCGTACCGATCTTGATTCAGGGTGACGACGATTTTTCCATTGTCATGCCGGTAGTCTTAAATTGATGACTCCAGGTTAGGTTAGGTTAGGCCGTGAGTGTTTACACTTTTTAATTCTTTTAATTAAAAACCTGTCATTGCTTAGTGCGCGTAGCGCACACCAGAGCTGTCCTTAAACCGCGTAGTGGTTATTACAACATCCCAGAATTTAGATCGCGTAGCGATCACCACAACATCCCGGAATTTTAGTTCGCGCAGCGAACGCATTCATCATTTTTCCCACCATTTTCAATTGCAACAATAGGACGATTATTCGTTTCTGATGAGAATATTTTTTCTCCCGTTTTATCTTCTTTTTATTATTTTCATTATTGCCAGATTGGAAGAGACAAGAGACCAGACCGCTGGTAAAGAAGTCTTTTTCAAAGTGCCAATCCGATTTATGTCAATGCTAGCAGTGTAGAATATGAAGCAACAATTAGGTTAGGTTAGGCCGTGAGTGTTTACACTTTTTAATTGTTTTAATGAAAAACCTGTCATAGCTTAGTGCGCGTAGCGCACACCAGAACAGTCCTTAGATCGCGTAGCGATAAATACAGTGTCCCAGAATTTAGATCGCGTAGCGATCACCACACCATTTGAATTTTTGGTTCGCGCAGCGAACTCATCCATCCTTTTTTCAACAGTTTCTATTTGTTAAAGTTGGGATGATGTCCGTTTTTCGATGAGATTATTTTTCTTCCGTTTTATATTATTTTTATTATTACTAGATTGGAAGAGGTTAGAGACCAGACTGCTGGTATAACATACATGTTCAACAAATGCTCGACCCGATTTATTCTGATGCAGGCTGTGCATCATATGCAGCAACAATTAGGTTAGGTTAGGCCGTGAGTGTTTACACTTTTTAATTGTTTTAATGAAAAACCTGTCATAGCTTAGTGCGCGTAGCGCACACCAGAGCTGTCCTTAGATCGCGTAGCGATAAATACAGTGTCCCAGAATTTAGATCGCGTAGCGATCACCACACCATTTGAATTTTTTTGGTTCGCGCAGCGAACGCATCAATCCTTTTTTCAACAGTTTCTATTGGTTAAAGTTGGGATTATGTCCGTTTTTCGATGAGATTATTTTCTTCCGTTTTATATTATTTCGATTATTACTAGATTGGAAGAGGTAAGGGACCAGACTGCTGGTATAAAATATATGTTCAACAAATGCTCGACCCAATTTATTCTGATGCAGGCTGTGCATCATATGCAGCAACAATTAGGTTAGGTTAGGCCGTGAGTGTTTACACTTTTTCATTATCTTTTTTTTAAAAATCTATCATAGCTCAATGCGCGTAGCGCACACCAGAGCTCTCCTTAGATCGCGTAGCGATTAATACAGTATCCCAGAGCTTAGATCGCGCAGCGATCACCACAATATTCCTAAGATTTTGTTTGCGCAACGGATGCATTCATCTTTTTTTCCACCAGCTTCTATTGGTAAAATTAGGGTGGGTGTCCGTTTCTGATGAGGATTTTTTCTTCCGTTTTTTCTTCTTTTTATTATTTTGATTATCGCCAGATTGGAAGAGCTAAAGGGCACGTGAAGTAGTCCAAGCTCGCCGAACCCGCCACCCCCAGATCATGCCGAGCTCTTAGGCTATCTCGGACAGACGTGATGTACGCGAGGGAGCCTGAACCAGTCCCGAGTTCCCAGCTTTCCTTTCCTTTGAAAAACCAAATTTTCTTCTTCTTCGGCTATAGTTGCGTGTTTAAAAGTGTCTAGGTTTTTAGTACTGTATAGGACAGGGCCTGGTCCCTGGATACAAGACCGTGCCACGCTAAATGCTCAGGGTATCATTGCATAATCAGCGTCGGTCTTGTCCCCGTTAGGCTCGTCCATTCAAAGCAAAAATAAAAATATTCTGGGCATGGCCACCGGGAAAAAATAGAAGAAAATAAAAAAATAAAAAAAATAAGAGAGCCGTGTTTATGTGTAGTGTGTGATTTGTGCAAAAATGGTTTCTTCAGTTTTCTTCTTTTTATTACTTTGATAAACTCCAGATTGGAAGAGCTAAAGGGCACGTAAAGTAGTTCAAGCTCACCGGCACCCCCAGACCACGCCGAGCTCTTAGGCTATCTCGAACAGACGTGATGCACTCAAGGAAGCCCGAACTAGTTCCGAATTCCCAGCTTTCCTTTCCGTTGAAAACCAACCTTTCTTCTTCTTCGGGTGTAGATGTAAGTTTAAAGATGAATTATGCAAATATTTTCTTATGTTTTTCTATTTTTTATTACTTTGATTAACTCCAGATTTGGAAGAGCTAAAGGGTACGTGAAGTAGTTAAAGCTCACCGGCACCCCCAGACCACGCCGAGCTCTTAGGCTATCTCGAACAGACGTGATGCACTCAAGGGAGCCCGAACTAGTTCCGAATTCCCAGCTTTCCTTTCCGTTGAAAACCAACCTTTCTTCTTCTTCGGGTGTAGATGTAAGTTTAAAGATGAATTATGCAAATATTTTCTTATGTTTTTCTATTTTTTATTACTTTGATTAACTCCAGATTGGAAGAGCTAAAGGGTACGTGAAGTAGTTCAAGCTCACCGGCACCCCCAGACCACGCCGAGCTCTTAGGCTATCTCGAACAGACGTGATGCACTCAAGGTAGCCCGAACTAGTTCCGAATTCCCAGCTTTCCTTTCCGTTGAAAACCAACCTTTCTTCTTCTTCGGGTGTAGATGTAAGTTTAAAGATGAATTATGCAAATATTTTCTTATGTTTTTCTATTTTTTATTACTTTGATTAACTCCAGATTGGAAGAGCTAAAGGGTACGTGAAGTAGTTAAAGCTCACCGGCACCCCCAGACCACGCCGAGCTCTTAGGCTATCTCGAACAGACGTGATGCACTCAAGGGAGCCCGAACTAGTTCCGAATTCCCAGCTTTCCTTTCCGTTGAAAACCAACCTTTCTTCTTCTTCGGGTGTAGATGTAAGTTTAAAGATGAATTATGCAAATATTTTCTTATGTTTAAACTTTGATTAACTCCAGATTGGAAGAGCTAATTCCCAGCTTTCCTTTCCGTTTAAAACCAAACTTTCTTCTTCTTCTTCGGGTTTAGGGGTAATTAAAAGATGATATATATTTTAGAGACAAAAGTCCTTATCCCAGTTTTTTATTTCATTGAGCCGAGTCGTTTGAAAAGTTACAAGGGATGGTACACTGTCAGTTTGGGGTTGTTGGTTCTTTTTTAGGAATTTTTTCAAGTGAGGATACGTTCAATTCATAAATCGTGTGGTTGGTCTGTTGGTTCCTCCTTAGTTGTTGGGCAGATCAGAAATTCAAGGAAAATTAGATATTTCATCTAGATCCCTTTTTGACATGTGAAGAGAAGAAAGAGTTAATGTTTGGTTCATTTCCCGTGACCAGTTTTATTGGTTTATCACGAAATATCGAGGCCACGTCCTCGTTTTTGTTTGGTCCTTCCTCCTCATAGTGCATGATGATAGCCTGGTGGAGGGTTTTTAGGTCGCTGTTAGTTTTTTTCCAGTCGTGGGAAAAGTTGAACTTCGTGACCAGTCTAAAGGCTTTTTTAGAGGGGTTTTCTTTTTTGTCAAATAGTTCAGCTACAGTTTTCCTTCCGATTATCGTGTAGAGTCGTTGTATCAGTGTTTTAGGATACCCCATATTAATGAAATCTCTTTTCATGGGTTGGGCATGCTTTCTGTAGATATATTTATTGGATGAGATTCTTCTGAGTCGTAGGAACTGTGAGTATGGTGATGCAGTGATTGTGTGCCGAGGGTGTGTTGAGGATGGGTGGAGGTAAGCCCCTGATGCTGTTTCCTTCGAAAATGGGGCGAACGAAATGATGCCTTTTTTGTTCAACGTGATTGTTGTATCCAGAAAATTCTGGGTTTTCCCTGGAGTGTTAACTTCGTAGCGGATGTTCTCGTTTGAGATCGATTGGATTAGTTTATCCATTTCAGAGCCGTCGTTTGTGTTAGTTATGAAGAATAAATCATCGATGAATCTCAGGAAAGTTATAAGCCACGATGGTCTGTTGTTGATGAGATTTCTTGTTAGTGAGAACATGTAACAGTTCGCGAAGTAGACAGAAATGCAGCACCCCATTGCCGTACCTTTAATTTGTTTAAAAAAGCGTTCGTTTTTAAATGTGATCATCGAGTTGGTGAGGACTAGCTCGAGGATTCTTTTAAATAGATGAGGTTGGGGAGGTTTCCTCTTCTTTAGTTCTGTTGCTTTGTTGCTAAGGCTCAAAAAGTTTTCTTTGTAAAACTGGGTTGATGCTTCTATTCCCTCTTTCCATGGGATGCTGGGGTATAGACTAGATACGTCTGCTGTAGTGAGCATTGCAGATCCAGGGAGTGGATGAGGAGGAAGCTGGTTAAGGAAATCCTGTGTGTCCATGAGAGAACCTGGGATAAGTCGTATCAGATGACTGGTGATTTCAGTGATATATTTATCGAGTAAGTGTGTGACAGCTGAGAATGTGGCTACTATGGGTCTTCCTGGGAATGTTTGACTCTCTTTCTGTATTTCCTTGTGGATTTTTGGAAGGAAGTAAATCTCAGCACCCTTCGGCTCTCGTTTTTGGATGGCCTCGTCCTCTGTTGGTGAAATGTGGTTAAGCGCGAGTAGGTTTTCTGCCATTAGGGAGCATTTAGACTGAATTTGAATAAGTTCGGTGTTGTAGGCCTTTTCTGAGAGTTCGGAATAAGTGGATGAGTCCGCCAATTGTCGTGAGGCTTCTTTATTATAGTCGGTGGTGCACCAAATAACTGTGTTTCGTCCTTTATCGGCTTTTAAAATGTGGATGTCTTTGTTCTCACGTAACTTTTTTAAGGTCTCGAGGGTACTGGTGTGGAGGATGGGGTTGACCAGTTCCTCAGGGTCCGATAGTTTGACAAGTAAAGGTGCAACTCGATGGTCTGTTGTCCAGGTTTGTTCATCCGGGGTCCACTCGCTTTTTACGATTTTTGATAACCATCCCTTGTTTTCGGTTTCCTTTTTTTTAAAGAGTACTATTTGTTTGTTTATGTCCAAGATAAGTTGGTTAAGGGGTACGTTGATTCTTTTGTCATTGATTTTGGTAGAAGGGATGAAATTAAGGCCTAGACACAGAACCTCTGTTTCTTCGTCCGTAATTTTCGTATTCGATTGGTTGATCAGGAATTTCTTCTGGAGTAGTTTATTAAGATGATTTGCATTAGCAAAGAATTGCGGTTTGTAGTCTTCATGAACCGATGTTACGTAATTCCGATAGGGTAGTTGTGGTGCGTAAAGGAGTCCCGGCTGCGGCTGGTTAGACATCACATTCTGTATCCCGTTGTTCCATTGCTGCTGTTGGGGGTTCAGTTGGTGTTGTTGTTGTACAAGGTGTTGTTGTGGCATAACTTGTTGTACAGGTTGTTGCTGCTGTGTGGTATAAATTGGTGGGAGCATCCCTTGGGTTTGTAGTAGTTGCTGCGGCTGTATCTGCTGGGTTCCGTACTCGGGTTGAATTACCGGATGTGTGTTGTATTGCTGTGGTGAATTACGACGTCGAGGGGATCGACGTCGGTCGGGTGACCTATTGTAGTTCCGATTGTGAGGCGATCGTGGTCGCGACTGTCGTTCTTCTCGGTGTGGTTGCTGCTGCTGGAGGTTCCGTATATCCTGACGGAGTCTGTTCGATACGATATTTGGTATCTGACGTGTAGAGTGAAGTATTGTGTTTCTTACGAGATCTTCCATCCGGTTTAGATTTCCAAGTATGGGTGCGGGCCCTTGTAATAGTTGTTCAGCCCACTGGGCGATGCATGGGTGGGCTGAAATCCTTGTTTTGAGTTTGGTGTCAGCAATTGTTTCAGTAGGGTCGTTGATGAAATGCAGCATCTTAACCTTATCTTCTTCGTCGTTACTGCGGGGGACGATTTCCCATTCTAACCAAGTACTGCAGTCATCTTTAGCGAGAAAAAACGGTGCACATGGGTAGAATGTGTGTCGGCCATGAAAGCCAAGGTCAAGAGTGTAAAAAGACATGGGCGTGGTGACGTTTGAGGCCCATGGAGTTCGGCAGAAGAAATTTGACCATGGATCTTTGGGATCCCGATTTTTTACGATTATGTAGCTGAGGTTGAAGTATCTTTTGTTGATTTCCACGAAGTCGAGTGAAACATGTTGGCTCATTTTTATCTATTAAAAAAATAGTATTGTTTTTTAGAAGGTTTCTTGTTTTTTACGGGTGGGCCGTAATCTATTTTATTATTTTAATTTATATATTAACAAGTAGTTAGTGGTGATGAGATGATTTGAAAAATAGGTGCAATCGCTATAGACGCAATACCAGTGGCTACAACAATGGAGAGGAAATGGGGGATTTTCAGTTTGTTGGACAAATATTGAAAGCCCAACAAGGCCAATAAAAACATTTGTGGGAGCCATTGTCTAGAGACGATGATTTCTCGTTAAGAAAAGAGTGGATTTCTTCTTCCGATCGTCCGGCCAGGAAGGCGGGGCAATAGTGTGAAAGGATCACACCAAGATAATTTGGAAAGAGATCCGTAACCAAAATTGTTCTTTCTGCTGGTGGGTCCATGCTGATATGTACTTTTTTTTAATGTAAAGAAGATTGTTCTTATTTTAAGTTAACAAGTAATGTAGTTTCAACCTAGATAACTTAGTTGGAGAATTAATCTAATTTTCTTAGTAAAACTAGGGTTTTCTAATCCAGTTCGTCAGTTGAGAATCCAAAGTTGTCCATACCGTAGGCATGGACGGGAATTTCGACCCCCAGTCTCAATATTCCCTTTGGACGGGGTCAGAGTTGGCCCAGAAGGGACCAAACTCTACTGGAACCCTTAACTTAACATTTTAATTTTTTAAGAATAACTCTAAATTTAACAGAAATATAGAATTAAAGAAAGACAAATTTCTTCCTTCATAGAGTTGTTTGCTGGTAGGGTTTTGCAGAGCTTTTTTTTCCGTTCGTTTCCAGTTGATTAGAAGTTTTTCTTGAGTAGAGTAGATGTCTTAATTTTAACCAGGGTGAAAAATAGGAAGGAAAAAAGGTTTTTGCTTACTTTTGTGTTAATTTCCATTTTCAATGATCGTTCTTTTGGAGCCGCAGTGGCGAACCGCGAGATGCATCAAAACCCACACGTGCCTTTCAAAAGGTGGCAGATAAACTACCCCTTATCGGACGACGTCACGGTTCGAGTGTTTCTTACTATTGCTAGAGCAATTAGGCTTGGGTAACAGTCACAAGGATCAATTACTAGCTCTAAGTCTCATCTTAACAACAGCCATACTCGTGAGTGAGTTGTGTCGCTACGCAACAGAACTGCACCCAATGGATTTGGATTTAAATGAACACAGGTGTATATAGCATGGTAGGAGGGGTAGGTACTTAACATTATTCCCTTGGTTTGATTCGAGGTGGAAGGAGCCCGGACTCTAACCGCCACTCCATGGTCTCTAGTCGCACACGGGGAGCCACCAGATTTTTAAAGATGAGTTAAAGATGATTCCCTTGGAGTGTAGAAAGTAGGGAAGTGATGGGACTTAGTTAGCCATCCATAGTAGTTTCTACACAGCGCGGGGAACGGGTACACAGATCAAATACACAGAATGCGGTACTAACATCTTTGGGATCCTCTTGCTTCTGAAGTAATCTGGTTAGATGGTTACAAATCGACCTGCTGTTCTCTTTTCTCTGTCCGGGTTTCCAGTAAAGGCGGGGTGTCCAGTGGTGGTGAGGAGCACGAATTTTTCAGGAAAGGGCCGAGCGGAAGTAGGTTTTACCTCCTGGATTCTTCCGGTTGCTGAGAGTTTGCAAAACTGTTTGCTTAGCCGTGGATCTGTTTCGAGTAAAGAAGCCTAAGTCTTCGGAGAGATAAAGATTACCCAGTAGATCACCTCCTTTGCCGTAGCTCCTAGTGCGGGGTGTTTGTTTCCGTAGGATCTGTTAGGTGGATTAATTCCTTTGCCGTGGCTGTCTAGCTGTGAGTGTGCAGGTCAGTGAATTCTTCTGTGCGTAGGTGAAACAGTACATGTAGTTCAGTTCTTAAAAATATTTAAATCAAAGCTAATTACCAAGTGGACTCCTTCTTTTGCTGCGGGTGGCTGCTGTGCTGTGAAGAGGGCTGCTGTGAGACGTCCGTCGTGGTCGAAGAAGTGAGAGCAACTGACTTGCCGTGGTTTAAGTGGGGGGGTTGTTTGTTTTCCGTAGGATCCGTCAGGTGGATTAATTCCTTTGCCGTGGCTGTTTAACTGTGAGTGTGTAGGTCAGTGAATTCTTCTGTGTGTAGGTGGAACAGTACATGTAGTTCAGTTCTTTAAATATAATTAAATTAAAACTATTTACCAAGATGAATCCTTCCTTGGCTGCGGGTGGCTGCTTGCTGTGAAGAGGGCTGCTGTGAGACGTCCGTCGTGGTCGAAGAAGTGGGAGCAACTGAGCTACTGACCGTGTGTGTGTGCTTTATATAGCCAGTTCGCATGCTGGATGGGGGCGTT
The DNA here is from genome assembly GCF_021234035.1 of Daphnia pulicaria. Classification (NCBI taxonomy): domain Eukaryota; kingdom Metazoa; phylum Arthropoda; class Branchiopoda; order Diplostraca; family Daphniidae; genus Daphnia; species Daphnia pulicaria. Next base: position 7,261,213 of record NC_060917.1, read on the forward strand.
TATCTTTCCTGTCGATAATTTTTATAATCCCTTTCCCAGAGGCAGGGGGTGTCTCTAGGGTAGCGCTGGCTATGGCCTTGGTTCCCACGATGGTGACCAGGGCGGCCGGTATGGTGACCAGGTCAGCCTATATTGATCGGCCAGTGGCCTTGGTTCCCACGCGGCCTTGCTGCTAAGGCAAGACCTCATGGCCAGTTGCTAGGCCGAGCCACGTGGCTTTGATGGTGACCAGGTCGGCTTCCATGGTGACCAGGTCAGCCTCTATGGTGACCGGGTCAGTCTTGTTATTGTGACTTTTTATTTTGATTCGTTTTTATTCTTATGGTGACCAGGGCAGCCTTGATGGTGACCAGGTCAGCTTCCATGGTGACCAGGTCAGCCTCTATGGTGACCGGGTCAGTCTTGTTATTGTGTCTTTTTATTTTGATTCGTTTTTATTCTTATGGTGACCAGGGCAGCCTTGATGGTGACCAGGTCAGCTTCCATGGTGACCAGGTCAGCCTCTATGGTGACCGGGTCAGTCTTGTTGTTGTGTCTTTTCATTTTGATTCATTTTTATTCTTATGGTGACCAGGGCAGCCTTGATGGTGACCAGGTCAGCTTCTATGGTGACCAGGTCAGCCTCTATGGTGACTGGGTCAGTTTTGTTATTTGCGTTGATTGTTACGGTGACCAGGGCAGCCTCGATGATGACCGGGTCAGTCTCTATGGTGACCAAGTCAGCCTCCATGGTGGCCGGGGCAGTATTGTGGTTGTGTCTTTTTATTTTGATTCGTTTTAATTCTTATGGTGACCAGGGCAGCCTTGATGGTGACCAGGTCAGCTTCCATGGTGACCAGGTCAGCCTCTATGGTGACCGGGTCAGTTTTGTTATTGTGACTTTTTATTTTGATTCGTTTTTATTCTTATGGTGACCAGGGCAGCCATGATGGTGACCAGGTCAGCTTCCATGGTGACCAGGTCAGTCTCTATGGTGACCGGGTCAGTCTTGTTATTGTGTCTTTTTATTTTGATTCATTTTTATTCATATGGTGACCAGGGCAGCTTTGATGGTGACCAGGTCAGCTTCCATGGTGACCAGGTCAGTCTCTATGGTGACCGGGTCAGTCTTGTTATTGTGTCTTTTTATTTTGATTCGTTTTTATTCTTATGGTGACCAGGGCAGCCTTGATGGTGACCAGGTCAGCTTCCATGGTGACCAGGTCAACCTCTATGGTGACCGGGTCAGTCTTGTTATTGTGTCTTTTCATTTTGATTCATTTTTATTCTTATGGTGACCAGGGCAGCCTTGATGGTGACCAGGTCAGCTTCCATGGTGACCAGGTCAGCCTCTATGGTGACCGGGTCAGTTTTGTTATTGTGACTTTTTATTTTGATTCGTTTTTATTCTTATGGTGACCAGGGCAGCCATGATGGTGACCAGGTCAGCTTCCATGGTGACCAGGTCAGTCTCTATGGTGACCGGGTCAGTCTTGTTATTGTGTCTTTTTATTTTGATTCATTTTTATTCATATGGTGACCAGGGCAGCTTTGATGGTGACCAGGTCAGCTTCCATGGTGACCAGGTCAGTCTCTATGGTGACCGGGTCAGTCTTGTTATTGTGTCTTTTTATTTTGATTCGTTTTTATTCTTATGGTGACCAGGGCAGCCTTGATGGTGACCAGGTCAGCTTCCATGGTGACCAGGTCAGCCTCTATGGTGACCGGGTCAGTCTTGTTATTGTGTCTTTTCATTTTGATTCATTTTTATTCTTATGGTGACCAGGGCAGCCTTGATGGTGACCAGGTCAGCTTCTATGGTGACCAGGTCAGCCTCTATGGTGACCGGGTCAGTTTTGTTATTTGCGTTGATTGTTACGGTGACCAGGGCAGCCTCGATGATGACCGGGTCAGTCTCTATGGTGACCAAGTCAGCCTCCATGGTGGCCGGGGCAGTATTGTGGTTGTGTCTTTTTATTTTGATTCGTTTTTATTCTTATGGTGACCAGGGCAGCCGTGATGGTGACCAGGTCAGCTTCCATGGTGACCAGGTCAGCCTCTATGGTGACCGGGTCAGTCTTGTTATTTGCGTTGATTTTTATGGTGACCAGGGCAGCCTTGATGATGACCGGGTCAGTCTCTATGGTGACCAGGTCAGCCTCCATGGTGGCCAGGTCAGTATTCTGGTTGTGTCTTTTTATTTTGATTCGTTTTTATTCTTATGGTGACCAGGGCAGCCTTGATGGTGACCAGGTCAGCTTCCATGGTGACCAGGTCAACCTCTATGGTGACCGGGTCAATCTTGTTATTTGCGTTGATTTTTATGGTGACCAGGGCAGCCTCGATGGTGACCGGGTCAGTCTCTATGGTGACCAGGTCAGCCTCCATGGTGGCCTGGCCAGTGTGGTTGTGTCATTTTTTTGTGGTGATTTGTTTTTATTCTTATGGTGACCAGGGCAGCCTTGATGGTGACCAGGTCAGTCTCTTTGTTGACCGGGTCAGACTCCATGGTACAAACAGGTTGATGGTGACCGGGCCAGTCTCCATGTTGGCCAGGCCAAGCTCGATGTTGACCGGGGCAGTCTTAATGGTGACCGGGTCAGTTTTACGCAATTTTTTTGAAAGAGCGCCATCTAGCGGTGGTTATTAACAACTTTATTTAAAAATCCATTTTCTTCAAAACGCCATCTAGCGGTAGTTGTTAATAACTTTTAGCAAAAAGATACATTAGTGGGTTGATCGTACCGATCTTGATTCAGGGTGACGACGATTTTTCCATTGTCATGCCGGTAGTCTTAAATTGATGACTCCAGGTTAGGTTAGGTTAGGCCGTGAGTGTTTACACTTTTTAATTCTTTTAATTAAAAACCTGTCATTGCTTAGTGCGCGTAGCGCACACCAGAGCTGTCCTTAAACCGCGTAGTGGTTATTACAACATCCCAGAATTTAGATCGCGTAGCGATCACCACAACATCCCGGAATTTTAGTTCGCGCAGCGAACGCATTCATCATTTTTCCCACCATTTTCAATTGCAACAATAGGACGATTATTCGTTTCTGATGAGAATATTTTTTCTCCCGTTTTATCTTCTTTTTATTATTTTCATTATTGCCAGATTGGAAGAGACAAGAGACCAGACCGCTGGTAAAGAAGTCTTTTTCAAAGTGCCAATCCGATTTATGTCAATGCTAGCAGTGTAGAATATGAAGCAACAATTAGGTTAGGTTAGGCCGTGAGTGTTTACACTTTTTAATTGTTTTAATGAAAAACCTGTCATAGCTTAGTGCGCGTAGCGCACACCAGAACAGTCCTTAGATCGCGTAGCGATAAATACAGTGTCCCAGAATTTAGATCGCGTAGCGATCACCACACCATTTGAATTTTTGGTTCGCGCAGCGAACTCATCCATCCTTTTTTCAACAGTTTCTATTTGTTAAAGTTGGGATGATGTCCGTTTTTCGATGAGATTATTTTTCTTCCGTTTTATATTATTTTTATTATTACTAGATTGGAAGAGGTTAGAGACCAGACTGCTGGTATAACATACATGTTCAACAAATGCTCGACCCGATTTATTCTGATGCAGGCTGTGCATCATATGCAGCAACAATTAGGTTAGGTTAGGCCGTGAGTGTTTACACTTTTTAATTGTTTTAATGAAAAACCTGTCATAGCTTAGTGCGCGTAGCGCACACCAGAGCTGTCCTTAGATCGCGTAGCGATAAATACAGTGTCCCAGAATTTAGATCGCGTAGCGATCACCACACCATTTGAATTTTTTTGGTTCGCGCAGCGAACGCATCAATCCTTTTTTCAACAGTTTCTATTGGTTAAAGTTGGGATTATGTCCGTTTTTCGATGAGATTATTTTCTTCCGTTTTATATTATTTCGATTATTACTAGATTGGAAGAGGTAAGGGACCAGACTGCTGGTATAAAATATATGTTCAACAAATGCTCGACCCAATTTATTCTGATGCAGGCTGTGCATCATATGCAGCAACAATTAGGTTAGGTTAGGCCGTGAGTGTTTACACTTTTTCATTATCTTTTTTTTAAAAATCTATCATAGCTCAATGCGCGTAGCGCACACCAGAGCTCTCCTTAGATCGCGTAGCGATTAATACAGTATCCCAGAGCTTAGATCGCGCAGCGATCACCACAATATTCCTAAGATTTTGTTTGCGCAACGGATGCATTCATCTTTTTTTCCACCAGCTTCTATTGGTAAAATTAGGGTGGGTGTCCGTTTCTGATGAGGATTTTTTCTTCCGTTTTTTCTTCTTTTTATTATTTTGATTATCGCCAGATTGGAAGAGCTAAAGGGCACGTGAAGTAGTCCAAGCTCGCCGAACCCGCCACCCCCAGATCATGCCGAGCTCTTAGGCTATCTCGGACAGACGTGATGTACGCGAGGGAGCCTGAACCAGTCCCGAGTTCCCAGCTTTCCTTTCCTTTGAAAAACCAAATTTTCTTCTTCTTCGGCTATAGTTGCGTGTTTAAAAGTGTCTAGGTTTTTAGTACTGTATAGGACAGGGCCTGGTCCCTGGATACAAGACCGTGCCACGCTAAATGCTCAGGGTATCATTGCATAATCAGCGTCGGTCTTGTCCCCGTTAGGCTCGTCCATTCAAAGCAAAAATAAAAATATTCTGGGCATGGCCACCGGGAAAAAATAGAAGAAAATAAAAAAATAAAAAAAATAAGAGAGCCGTGTTTATGTGTAGTGTGTGATTTGTGCAAAAATGGTTTCTTCAGTTTTCTTCTTTTTATTACTTTGATAAACTCCAGATTGGAAGAGCTAAAGGGCACGTAAAGTAGTTCAAGCTCACCGGCACCCCCAGACCACGCCGAGCTCTTAGGCTATCTCGAACAGACGTGATGCACTCAAGGAAGCCCGAACTAGTTCCGAATTCCCAGCTTTCCTTTCCGTTGAAAACCAACCTTTCTTCTTCTTCGGGTGTAGATGTAAGTTTAAAGATGAATTATGCAAATATTTTCTTATGTTTTTCTATTTTTTATTACTTTGATTAACTCCAGATTTGGAAGAGCTAAAGGGTACGTGAAGTAGTTAAAGCTCACCGGCACCCCCAGACCACGCCGAGCTCTTAGGCTATCTCGAACAGACGTGATGCACTCAAGGGAGCCCGAACTAGTTCCGAATTCCCAGCTTTCCTTTCCGTTGAAAACCAACCTTTCTTCTTCTTCGGGTGTAGATGTAAGTTTAAAGATGAATTATGCAAATATTTTCTTATGTTTTTCTATTTTTTATTACTTTGATTAACTCCAGATTGGAAGAGCTAAAGGGTACGTGAAGTAGTTCAAGCTCACCGGCACCCCCAGACCACGCCGAGCTCTTAGGCTATCTCGAACAGACGTGATGCACTCAAGGTAGCCCGAACTAGTTCCGAATTCCCAGCTTTCCTTTCCGTTGAAAACCAACCTTTCTTCTTCTTCGGGTGTAGATGTAAGTTTAAAGATGAATTATGCAAATATTTTCTTATGTTTTTCTATTTTTTATTACTTTGATTAACTCCAGATTGGAAGAGCTAAAGGGTACGTGAAGTAGTTAAAGCTCACCGGCACCCCCAGACCACGCCGAGCTCTTAGGCTATCTCGAACAGACGTGATGCACTCAAGGGAGCCCGAACTAGTTCCGAATTCCCAGCTTTCCTTTCCGTTGAAAACCAACCTTTCTTCTTCTTCGGGTGTAGATGTAAGTTTAAAGATGAATTATGCAAATATTTTCTTATGTTTAAACTTTGATTAACTCCAGATTGGAAGAGCTAATTCCCAGCTTTCCTTTCCGTTTAAAACCAAACTTTCTTCTTCTTCTTCGGGTTTAGGGGTAATTAAAAGATGATATATATTTTAGAGACAAAAGTCCTTATCCCAGTTTTTTATTTCATTGAGCCGAGTCGTTTGAAAAGTTACAAGGGATGGTACACTGTCAGTTTGGGGTTGTTGGTTCTTTTTTAGGAATTTTTTCAAGTGAGGATACGTTCAATTCATAAATCGTGTGGTTGGTCTGTTGGTTCCTCCTTAGTTGTTGGGCAGATCAGAAATTCAAGGAAAATTAGATATTTCATCTAGATCCCTTTTTGACATGTGAAGAGAAGAAAGAGTTAATGTTTGGTTCATTTCCCGTGACCAGTTTTATTGGTTTATCACGAAATATCGAGGCCACGTCCTCGTTTTTGTTTGGTCCTTCCTCCTCATAGTGCATGATGATAGCCTGGTGGAGGGTTTTTAGGTCGCTGTTAGTTTTTTTCCAGTCGTGGGAAAAGTTGAACTTCGTGACCAGTCTAAAGGCTTTTTTAGAGGGGTTTTCTTTTTTGTCAAATAGTTCAGCTACAGTTTTCCTTCCGATTATCGTGTAGAGTCGTTGTATCAGTGTTTTAGGATACCCCATATTAATGAAATCTCTTTTCATGGGTTGGGCATGCTTTCTGTAGATATATTTATTGGATGAGATTCTTCTGAGTCGTAGGAACTGTGAGTATGGTGATGCAGTGATTGTGTGCCGAGGGTGTGTTGAGGATGGGTGGAGGTAAGCCCCTGATGCTGTTTCCTTCGAAAATGGGGCGAACGAAATGATGCCTTTTTTGTTCAACGTGATTGTTGTATCCAGAAAATTCTGGGTTTTCCCTGGAGTGTTAACTTCGTAGCGGATGTTCTCGTTTGAGATCGATTGGATTAGTTTATCCATTTCAGAGCCGTCGTTTGTGTTAGTTATGAAGAATAAATCATCGATGAATCTCAGGAAAGTTATAAGCCACGATGGTCTGTTGTTGATGAGATTTCTTGTTAGTGAGAACATGTAACAGTTCGCGAAGTAGACAGAAATGCAGCACCCCATTGCCGTACCTTTAATTTGTTTAAAAAAGCGTTCGTTTTTTAAATGTGATCATCGAGTTGGTGAGGACTAGCTCGAGGATTCTTTTAAATAGATGAGGTTGGGGAGGTTTCCTCTTCTTTAGTTCTGTTGCTTTGTTGCTAAGGCTCAAAAAGTTTTCTTTGTAAAACTGGGTTGATGCTTCTATTCCCTCTTTCCATGGGATGCTGGGGTATAGACTAGATACGTCTGCTGTAGTGAGCATTGCAGATCCAGGGAGTGGATGAGGAAAAAGCTGGTTAAGGAAATCCTGTGTGTCCATGAGAGAACCTGGGATAAGTCGTATCAGATGACTGGTGATTTCAGTGATATATTTATCGAGTAAGTGTGTGACAGCTGAGAATGTGGCTACTATGGGTCTTCCTGGGAATGTTTGACTCTCTTTCTGTATTTCCTTGTGGATTTTTGGAAGGAAGTAAATCTCAGCACCCTTCGGCTCTCGTTTTTGGATGGCCTCGTCCTCTGTTGGTGAAATGTGGTTAAGCGCGAGTAGGTTTTCTGCCATTAGGGAGCATTTAGACTGAATTTGAATAAGTTCGGTGTTGTAGGCCTTTTCTGAGAGTTCGGAATAAGTGGATGAGTCCGCCAATTGTCGTGAGGCTTCTTTATTATAGTCGGTGGTGCACCAAATAACTGTGTTTCGTCCTTTATCGGCTTTTAAAATGTGGATGTCTTTGTTCTCACGTAACTTTTTTAAGGTCTCGAGGGTACTGGTGTGGAGGATGGGGTTGACCAGTTCCTCAGGGTCCGATAGTTTGACAAGTAAAGGTGCAACTCGATGGTCTGTTGTCCAGGTTTGTTCATCCGGGGTCCACTCGCTTTTTACGATTTTTGATAACCATCCCTTGTTTTCGGTTTCCTTTTTTTTAAAGAGTACTATTTGTTTGTTTATGTCCAAGATAAGTTGGTTAAGGGGTACGTTGATTCTTTTGTCATTGATTTTGGTAGAAGGGATGAAATTAAGGCCTAGACACAGAACCTCTGTTTCTTCGTCCGTAATTTTCGTATTCGATTGGTTGATCAGGAATTTCTTCTGGAGTAGTTTATTAAGATGATTTGCATTAGCAAAGAATTGCGGTTTGTAGTCTTCATGAACCGATGTTACGTAATTCCGATAGGGTAGTTGTGGTGCGTAAAGGAGTCCCGGCTGCGGCTGGTTAGACATCACATTCTGTATCCCGTTGTTCCATTGCTGCTGTTGGGGGTTCAGTTGGTGTTGTTGTTGTACAAGGTGTTGTTGTGGCATAACTTGTTGTACAGGTTGTTGCTGCTGTGTGGTATAAATTGGTGGGAGCATCCCTTGGGTTTGTAGTAGTTGCTGCGGCTGTATCTGCTGGGTTCCGTACTCGGGTTGAATTACCGGATGTGTGTTGTATTGCTGTGGTGAATTACGACGTCGAGGGGATCGACGTCGGTCGGGTGACCTATTGTAGTTCCGATTGTGAGGCGATCGTGGTCGCGACTGTCGTTCTTCTCGGTGTGGTTGCTGCTGCTGGAGGTTCCGTATATCCTGACGGAGTCTGTTCGATACGATATTTGGTATCTGACGTGTAGAGTGAAGTATTGTGTTTCTTACGAGATCTTCCATCCGGTTTAGATTTCCAAGTATGGGTGCGGGCCCTTGTAATAGTTGTTCAGCCCACTGGGCGATGCATGGGTGGGCTGAAATCCTTGTTTTGAGTTTGGTGTCAGCAATTGTTTCAGTAGGGTCGTTGATGAAATGCAGCATCTTAACCTTATCTTCTTCGTCGTTACTGCGGGGGACGATTTCCCATTCTAACCAAGTACTGCAGTCATCTTTAGCGAGAAAAAACGGTGCACATGGGTAGAATGTGTGTCGGCCATGAAAGCCAAGGTCAAGAGTGTAAAAAGACATGGGCGTGGTGACGTTTGAGGCCCATGGAGTTCGGCAGAAGAAATTTGACCATGGATCTTTGGGATCCCGATTTTTTACGATTATGTAGCTGAGGTTGAAGTATCTTTTGTTGATTTCCACGAAGTCGAGTGAAACATGTTGGCTCATTTTTATCTATTAAAAAAATAGTATTGTTTTTTAGAAGGTTTCTTGTTTTTTACGGGTGGGCCGTAATCTATTTTATTATTTTAATTTATATATTAACAAGTAGTTAGTGGTGATGAGATGATTTGAAAAATAGGTGCAATCGCTATAGACGCAATACCAGTGGCTACAACAATGGAGAGGAAATGGGGGATTTTCAGTTTGTTGGACAAATATTGAAAGCCCAACAAGGCCAATAAAAACATTTGTGGGAGCCATTGTCTAGAGACGATGATTTCTCGTTAAGAAAAGAGTGGATTTCTTCTTCCGATCGTCCGGCCAGGAAGGCGGGGCAATAGTGTGAAAGGATCACACCAAGATAATTTGGAAAGAGATCCGTAACCAAAATTGTTCTTTCTGCTGGTGGGTCCATGCTGATATGTACTTTTTTTTAATGTAAAGAAGATTGTTCTTATTTTAAGTTAACAAGTAATGTAGTTTCAACCTAGATAACTTAGTTGGAGAATTAATCTAATTTTCTTAGTAAAACTAGGGTTTTCTAATCCAGTTCGTCAGTTGAGAATCCAAAGTTGTCCATACCGTAGGCATGGACGGGAATTTCGACCCCCAGTCTCAATATTCCCTTTGGACGGGGTCAGAGTTGGCCCAGAAGGGACCAAACTCTACTGGAACCCTTAACTTAACATTTTAATTTTTTAAGAATAACTCTAAATTTAACAGAAATATAGAATTAAAGAAAGACAAATTTCTTCCTTCATAGAGTTGTTTGCTGGTAGGGTTTTGCAGAGCTTTTTTTTCCGTTCGTTTCCAGTTGATTAGAAGTTTTTCTTGAGTAGAGTAGATGTCTTAATTTTAACCAGGGTGAAAAATAGGAAGGAAAAAAGGTTTTTGCTTACTTTTGTGTTAATTTCCATTTTCAATGATCGTTCTTTTGGAGCCGCAGTGGCGAACCGCGAGATGCATCAAAACCCACACGTGCCTTTCAAAAGGTGGCAGATAAACTACCCCTTATCGGACGACGTCACGGTTCGAGTGTTTCTTACTATTGCTAGAGCAATTAGGCTTGGGTAACAGTCACAAGGATCAATTACTAGCTCTAAGTCTCATCTTAACAACAGCCATACTCGTGAGTGAGTTGTGTCGCTACGCAACAGAACTGCACCCAATGGATTTGGATTTAAATGAACACAGGTGTATATAGCATGGTAGGAGGGGTAGGTACTTAACATTATTCCCTTGGTTTGATTCGAGGTGGAAGGAGCCCGGACTCTAACCGCCACTCCATGGTCTCTAGTCGCACACGGGGAGCCACCAGATTTTTAAAGATGAGTTAAAGATGATTCCCTTGGAGTGTAGAAAGTAGGGAAGTGATGGGACTTAGTTAGCCATCCATAGTAGTTTCTACACAGCGCGGGGAACGGGTACACAGATCAAATACACAGAATGCGGTACTAACATCTTTGGGATCCTCTTGCTTCTGAAGTAATCTGGTTAGATGGTTACAAATCGACCTGCTGTTCTCTTTTCTCTGTCCGGGTTTCCAGTAAAGGCGGGGTGTCCAGTGGTGGTGAGGAGCACGAATTTTTCAGGAAAGGGCCGAGCGGAAGTAGGTTTTACCTCCTGGATTCTTCCGGTTGCTGAGAGTTTGCAAAACTGTTTGCTTAGCCGTGGATCTGTTTCGAGTAAAGAAGCCTAAGTCTTCGGAGAGATAAAGATTACCCAGTAGATCACCTCCTTTGCCGTAGCTCCTAGTGCGGGGTGTTTGTTTCCGTAGGATCTGTTAGGTGGATTAATTCCTTTGCCGTGGCTGTCTAGCTGTGAGTGTGCAGGTCAGTGAATTCTTCTGTGCGTAGGTGAAACAGTACATGTAGTTCAGTTCTTAAAAATATTTAAATCAAAGCTAATTACCAAGTGGACTCCTTCTTTTGCTGCGGGTGGCTGCTGTGCTGTGAAGAGGGCTGCTGTGAGACGTCCGTCGTGGTCGAAGAAGTGAGAGCAACTGACTTGCCGTGGTTTAAGTGGGGGGGTTGTTTGTTTTCCGTAGGATCCGTCAGGTGGATTAATTCCTTTGCCGTGGCTGTTTAACTGTGAGTGTGTAGGTCAGTGAATTCTTCTGTGTGTAGGTGGAACAGTACATGTAGTTCAGTTCTTTAAATATAATTAAATTAAAACTATTTACCAAGATGAATCCTTCCTTGGCTGCGGGTGGCTGCTGTGCTGTGAAGAGGGCTGCTGTGAGACGTCCGTCGTGGTCGAAGAAGTGGGAGCAACTGAGCTACTGACCGTGTGTGTGTGCTTTATATAGCCAGTTCGCATGCTGGATGGGGGCGTTTATCTTTCCTGTCGATAATTTTTATAATCCCTTTCCCAGAGGCAGGGGGTGTCTCTGGGGTAGCGCTGGCTATGGCCTTGGTTCCCACGATGGTGACCAGGGCGGCCGGTATGGTGACCAGGTCAGCCTATATTGATCGGCCAGTGGCCTTGGTTCCCACGCGGCCTTGCTGCTAAGGCAAGACCTCATGGCCAGTTGCTAGGCCGAGCCACGTGGCTTTGATGGTGACCAGGTCGGCTTCCATGGTGACCAGGTCAGCCTCTATGGTGACCGGGTCAGTCTTGTTATTGTGACTTTTTATTTTGATTCGTTTTTATTCTTATGGTGACCAGGGCAGCCTTGATGGTGACCAGGTCAGCTTCCATGGTGACCAGGTCAGCCTCTATGGTGACCGGGTCAGTCTTGTTATTGTGTCTTTTTATTTTGATTCGTTTTTATTCTTATGGTGACCAGGGCAGCCTTGATGGTGACCAGGTCAGCTTCCATGGTGACCAGGTCAGCCTCTATGGTGACCGGGTCAGTCTTGTTGTTGTGTCTTTTCATTTTGATTCATTTTTATTCTTATGGTGACCAGGGCAGCCTTGATGGTGACCAGGTCAGCTTCTATGGTGACCAGGTCAGCCTCTATGGTGACTGGGTCAGTTTTGTTATTTGCGTTGATTGTTACGGTGACCAGGGCAGCCTCGATGATGACCGGGTCAGTCTCTATGGTGACCAAGTCAGCCTCCATGGTGGCCGGGGCAGTATTGTGGTTGTGTCTTTTTATTTTGATTCGTTTTAATTCTTATGGTGACCAGGGCAGCCTTGATGGTGACCAGGTCAGCTTCCATGGTGACCAGGTCAGCCTCTATGGTGACCGGGTCAGTTTTGTTATTGTGACTTTTTATTTTGATTCGTTTTTATTCTTATGGTGACCAGGGCAGCCATGATGGTGACCAGGTCAGCTTCCATGGTGACCAGGTCAGTCTCTATGGTGACCGGGTCAGTCTTGTTATTGTGTCTTTTTATTTTGATTCATTTTTATTCATATGGTGACCAGGGCAGCTTTGATGGTGACCAGGTCAGCTTCCATGGTGACCAGGTCAGTCTCTATGGTGACCGGGTCAGTCTTGTTATTGTGTCTTTTTATTTTGATTCGTTTTTATTCTTATGGTGACCAGGGCAGCCTTGATGGTGACCAGGTCAGCTTCCATGGTGACCAGGTCAACCTCTATGGTGACCGGGTCAGTCTTGTTATTGTGTCTTTTCATTTTGATTCATTTTTATTCTTATGGTGACCAGGGCAGCCTTGATGGTGACCAGGTCAGCTTCCATGGTGACCAGGTCAGCCTCTATGGTGACCGGGTCAGTTTTGTTATTGTGACTTTTTATTTTGATTCGTTTTTATTCTTATGGTGACCAGGGCAGCCATGATGGTGACCAGGTCAGCTTCCATGGTGACCAGGTCAGTCTCTATGGTGACCGGGTCAGTCTTGTTATTGTGTCTTTTTATTTTGATTCATTTTTATTCATATGGTGACCAGGGCAGCTTTGATGGTGACCAGGTCAGCTTCCATGGTGACCAGGTCAGTCTCTATGGTGACCGGGTCAGTCTTGTTATTGTGTCTTTTTATTTTGATTCGTTTTTATTCTTATGGTGACCAGGGCAGCCTTGATGGTGACCAGGTCAGCTTCCATGGTGACCAGGTCAGCCTCTATGGTGACCGGGTCAGTCTTGTTATTGTGTCTTTTCATTTTGATTCATTTTTATTCTTATGGTGACCAGGGCAGCCTTGATGGTGACCAGGTCAGCTTCTATGGTGACCAGGTCAGCCTCTATGGTGACCGGGTCAGTTTTGTTATTTGCGTTGATTGTTACGGTGACCAGGGCAGCCTCGATGATGACCGGGTCAGTCTCTATGGTGACCAAGTCAGCCTCCATGGTGGCCGGGGCAGTATTGTGGTTGTGTCTTTTTATTTTGATTCGTTTTTATTCTTATGGTGACCAGGGCAGCCGTGATGGTGACCAGGTCAGCTTCCATGGTGACCAGGTCAGCCTCTATGGTGACCGGGTCAGTCTTGTTATTTGCGTTGATTTTTATGGTGACCAGGGCAGCCTTGATGATGACCGGGTCAGTCTCTATGGTGACCAGGTCAGCCTCCATGGTGGCCAGGTCAGTATTCTGGTTGTGTCTTTTTATTTTGATTCGTTTTTATTCTTATGGTGACCAGGGCAGCCTTGATGGTGACCAGGTCAGCTTCCATGGTGACCAGGTCAACCTCTATGGTGACCGGGTCAATCTTGTTATTTGCGTTGATTTTTATGGTGACCAGGGCAGCCTCGATGGTGACCGGGTCAGTCTCTATGGTGACCAGGTCAGCCTCCATGGTGGCCTGGCCAGTGTGGTTGTGTCATTTTTTTGTGGTGATTTGTTTTTATTCTTATGGTGACCAGGGCAGCCTTGATGGTGACCAGGTCAGTCTCTTTGTTGACCGGGTCAGACTCCATGGTACAAACAGGTTGATGGTGACCGGGCCAGTCTCCATGTTGGCCAGGCCAAGCTCGATGTTGACCGGGGCAGTCTTAATGGTGACCGGGTCAGTTTTACGCAATTTTTTTGAAAGAGCGCCATCTAGCGGTGGTTATTAACAACTTTATTTAAAAATCCATTTTCTTCAAAACGCCATCTAGCGGTAGTTGTTAATAACTTTTAGCAAAAAGATACATTAGTGGGTTGATCGTACCGATCTTGATTCAGGGTGACGACGATTTTTCCATTGTCATGCCGGTAGTCTTAAATTGATGACTCCAGGTTAGGTTAGGTTAGGCCGTGAGTGTTTACACTTTTTAATTCTTTTAATTAAAAACCTGTCATTGCTTAGTGCGCGTAGCGCACACCAGAGCTGTCCTTAAACCGCGTAGTGGTTATTACAACATCCCAGAATTTAGATCGCGTAGCGATCACCACAACATCCCGGAATTTTAGTTCGCGCAGCGAACGCATTCATCATTTTTCCCACCATTTTCAATTGCAACAATAGGACGATTATTCGTTTCTGATGAGAATATTTTTTCTCCCGTTTTATCTTCTTTTTATTATTTTCATTATTGCCAGATTGGAAGAGACAAGAGACCAGACCGCTGGTAAAGAAGTCTTTTTCAAAGTGCCAATCCGATTTATGTCAATGCTAGCAGTGTAGAATATGAAGCAACAATTAGGTTAGGTTAGGCCGTGAGTGTTTACACTTTTTAATTGTTTTAATGAAAAACCTGTCATAGCTTAGTGCGCGTAGCGCACACCAGAACAGTCCTTAGATCGCGTAGCGATAAATACAGTGTCCCAGAATTTAGATCGCGTAGCGATCACCACACCATTTGAATTTTTGGTTCGCGCAGCGAACTCATCCATCCTTTTTTCAACAGTTTCTATTTGTTAAAGTTGGGATGATGTCCGTTTTTCGATGAGATTATTTTTCTTCCGTTTTATATTATTTTTATTATTACTAGATTGGAAGAGGTTAGAGACCAGACTGCTGGTATAACATACATGTTCAACAAATGCTCGACCCGATTTATTCTGATGCAGGCTGTGCATCATATGCAGCAACAATTAGGTTAGGTTAGGCCGTGAGTGTTTACACTTTTTAATTGTTTTAATGAAAAACCTGTCATAGCTTAGTGCGCGTAGCGCACACCAGAGCTGTCCTTAGATCGCGTAGCGATAAATACAGTGTCCCAGAATTTAGATCGCGTAGCGATCACCACACCATTTGAATTTTTTTGGTTCGCGCAGCGAACGCATCAATCCTTTTTTCAACAGTTTCTATTGGTTAAAGTTGGGATTATGTCCGTTTTTCGATGAGATTATTTTCTTCCGTTTTATATTATTTCGATTATTACTAGATTGGAAGAGGTAAGGGACCAGACTGCTGGTATAAAATATATGTTCAACAAATGCTCGACCCAATTTATTCTGATGCAGGCTGTGCATCATATGCAGCAACAATTAGGTTAGGTTAGGCCGTGAGTGTTTACACTTTTTCATTATCTTTTTTTTAAAAATCTATCATAGCTCAATGCGCGTAGCGCACACCAGAGCTCTCCTTAGATCGCGTAGCGATTAATACAGTATCCCAGAGCTTAGATCGCGCAGCGATCACCACAATATTCCTAAGATTTTGTTTGCGCAACGGATGCATTCATCTTTTTTTCCACCAGCTTCTATTGGTAAAATTAGGGTGGGTGTCCGTTTCTGATGAGGATTTTTTCTTCCGTTTTTTCTTCTTTTTATTATTTTGATTATCGCCAGATTGGAAGAGCTAAAGGGCACGTGAAGTAGTCCAAGCTCGCCGAACCCGCCACCCCCAGATCATGCCGAGCTCTTAGGCTATCTCGGACAGACGTGATGTACGCGAGGGAGCCTGAACCAGTCCCGAGTTCCCAGCTTTCCTTTCCTTTGAAAAACCAAATTTTCTTCTTCTTCGGCTATAGTTGCGTGTTTAAAAGTGTCTAGGTTTTTAGTACTGTATAGGACAGGGCCTGGTCCCTGGATACAAGACCGTGCCACGCTAAATGCTCAGGGTATCATTGCATAATCAGCGTCGGTCTTGTCCCCGTTAGGCTCGTCCATTCAAAGCAAAAATAAAAATATTCTGGGCATGGCCACCGGGAAAAAATAGAAGAAAATAAAAAAATAAAAAAAATAAGAGAGCCGTGTTTATGTGTAGTGTGTGATTTGTGCAAAAATGGTTTCTTCAGTTTTCTTCTTTTTATTACTTTGATAAACTCCAGATTGGAAGAGCTAAAGGGCACGTAAAGTAGTTCAAGCTCACCGGCACCCCCAGACCACGCCGAGCTCTTAGGCTATCTCGAACAGACGTGATGCACTCAAGGAAGCCCGAACTAGTTCCGAATTCCCAGCTTTCCTTTCCGTTGAAAACCAACCTTTCTTCTTCTTCGGGTGTAGATGTAAGTTTAAAGATGAATTATGCAAATATTTTCTTATGTTTTTCTATTTTTTATTACTTTGATTAACTCCAGATTTGGAAGAGCTAAAGGGTACGTGAAGTAGTTAAAGCTCACCGGCACCCCCAGACCACGCCGAGCTCTTAGGCTATCTCGAACAGACGTGATGCACTCAAGGGAGCCCGAACTAGTTCCGAATTCCCAGCTTTCCTTTCCGTTGAAAACCAACCTTTCTTCTTCTTCGGGTGTAGATGTAAGTTTAAAGATGAATTATGCAAATATTTTCTTATGTTTTTCTATTTTTTATTACTTTGATTAACTCCAGATTGGAAGAGCTAAAGGGTACGTGAAGTAGTTCAAGCTCACCGGCACCCCCAGACCACGCCGAGCTCTTAGGCTATCTCGAACAGACGTGATGCACTCAAGGTAGCCCGAACTAGTTCCGAATTCCCAGCTTTCCTTTCCGTTGAAAACCAACCTTTCTTCTTCTTCGGGTGTAGATGTAAGTTTAAAGATGAATTATGCAAATATTTTCTTATGTTTTTCTATTTTTTATTACTTTGATTAACTCCAGATTGGAAGAGCTAAAGGGTACGTGAAGTAGTTAAAGCTCACCGGCACCCCCAGACCACGCCGAGCTCTTAGGCTATCTCGAACAGACGTGATGCACTCAAGGGAGCCCGAACTAGTTCCGAATTCCCAGCTTTCCTTTCCGTTGAAAACCAACCTTTCTTCTTCTTCGGGTGTAGATGTAAGTTTAAAGATGAATTATGCAAATATTTTCTTATGTTTAAACTTTGATTAACTCCAGATTGGAAGAGCTAATTCCCAGCTTTCCTTTCCGTTTAAAACCAAACTTTCTTCTTCTTCTTCGGGTTTAGGGGTAATTAAAAGATGATATATATTTTAGAGACAAAAGTCCTTATCCCAGTTTTTTATTTCATTGAGCCGAGTCGTTTGAAAAGTTACAAGGGATGGTACACTGTCAGTTTGGGGTTGTTGGTTCTTTTTTAGGAATTTTTTCAAGTGAGGATACGTTCAATTCATAAATCGTGTGGTTGGTCTGTTGGTTCCTCCTTAGTTGTTGGGCAGATCAGAAATTCAAGGAAAATTAGATATTTCATCTAGATCCCTTTTTGACATGTGAAGAGAAGAAAGAGTTAATGTTTGGTTCATTTCCCGTGACCAGTTTTATTGGTTTATCACGAAATATCGAGGCCACGTCCTCGTTTTTGTTTGGTCCTTCCTCCTCATAGTGCATGATGATAGCCTGGTGGAGGGTTTTTAGGTCGCTGTTAGTTTTTTTCCAGTCGTGGGAAAAGTTGAACTTCGTGACCAGTCTAAAGGCTTTTTTAGAGGGGTTTTCTTTTTTGTCAAATAGTTCAGCTACAGTTTTCCTTCCGATTATCGTGTAGAGTCGTTGTATCAGTGTTTTAGGATACCCCATATTAATGAAATCTCTTTTCATGGGTTGGGCATGCTTTCTGTAGATATATTTATTGGATGAGATTCTTCTGAGTCGTAGGAACTGTGAGTATGGTGATGCAGTGATTGTGTGCCGAGGGTGTGTTGAGGATGGGTGGAGGTAAGCCCCTGATGCTGTTTCCTTCGAAAATGGGGCGAACGAAATGATGCCTTTTTTGTTCAACGTGATTGTTGTATCCAGAAAATTCTGGGTTTTCCCTGGAGTGTTAACTTCGTAGCGGATGTTCTCGTTTGAGATCGATTGGATTAGTTTATCCATTTCAGAGCCGTCGTTTGTGTTAGTTATGAAGAATAAATCATCGATGAATCTCAGGAAAGTTATAAGCCACGATGGTCTGTTGTTGATGAGATTTCTTGTTAGTGAGAACATGTAACAGTTCGCGAAGTAGACAGAAATGCAGCACCCCATTGCCGTACCTTTAATTTGTTTAAAAAAGCGTTCGTTTTTAAATGTGATCATCGAGTTGGTGAGGACTAGCTCGAGGATTCTTTTAAATAGATGAGGTTGGGGAGGTTTCCTCTTCTTTAGTTCTGTTGCTTTGTTGCTAAGGCTCAAAAAGTTTTCTTTGTAAAACTGGGTTGATGCTTCTATTCCCTCTTTCCATGGGATGCTGGGGTATAGACTAGATACGTCTGCTGTAGTGAGCATTGCAGATCCAGGGAGTGGATGAGGAGGAAGCTGGTTAAGGAAATCCTGTGTGTCCATGAGAGAACCTGGGATAAGTCGTATCAGATGACTGGTGATTTCAGTGATATATTTATCGAGTAAGTGTGTGACAGCTGAGAATGTGGCTACTATGGGTCTTCCTGGGAATGTTTGACTCTCTTTCTGTATTTCCTTGTGGATTTTTGGAAGGAAGTAAATCTCAGCACCCTTCGGCTCTCGTTTTTGGATGGCCTCGTCCTCTGTTGGTGAAATGTGGTTAAGCGCGAGTAGGTTTTCTGCCATTAGGGAGCATTTAGACTGAATTTGAATAAGTTCGGTGTTGTAGGCCTTTTCTGAGAGTTCGGAATAAGTGGATGAGTCCGCCAATTGTCGTGAGGCTTCTTTATTATAGTCGGTGGTGCACCAAATAACTGTGTTTCGTCCTTTATCGGCTTTTAAAATGTGGATGTCTTTGTTCTCACGTAACTTTTTTAAGGTCTCGAGGGTACTGGTGTGGAGGATGGGGTTGACCAGTTCCTCAGGGTCCGATAGTTTGACAAGTAAAGGTGCAACTCGATGGTCTGTTGTCCAGGTTTGTTCATCCGGGGTCCACTCGCTTTTTACGATTTTTGATAACCATCCCTTGTTTTCGGTTTCCTTTTTTTTAAAGAGTACTATTTGTTTGTTTATGTCCAAGATAAGTTGGTTAAGGGGTACGTTGATTCTTTTGTCATTGATTTTGGTAGAAGGGATGAAATTAAGGCCTAGACACAGAACCTCTGTTTCTTCGTCCGTAATTTTCGTATTCGATTGGTTGATCAGGAATTTCTTCTGGAGTAGTTTATTAAGATGATTTGCATTAGCAAAGAATTGCGGTTTGTAGTCTTCATGAACCGATGTTACGTAATTCCGATAGGGTAGTTGTGGTGCGTAAAGGAGTCCCGGCTGCGGCTGGTTAGACATCACATTCTGTATCCCGTTGTTCCATTGCTGCTGTTGGGGGTTCAGTTGGTGTTGTTGTTGTACAAGGTGTTGTTGTGGCATAACTTGTTGTACAGGTTGTTGCTGCTGTGTGGTATAAATTGGTGGGAGCATCCCTTGGGTTTGTAGTAGTTGCTGCGGCTGTATCTGCTGGGTTCCGTACTCGGGTTGAATTACCGGATGTGTGTTGTATTGCTGTGGTGAATTACGACGTCGAGGGGATCGACGTCGGTCGGGTGACCTATTGTAGTTCCGATTGTGAGGCGATCGTGGTCGCGACTGTCGTTCTTCTCGGTGTGGTTGCTGCTGCTGGAGGTTCCGTATATCCTGACGGAGTCTGTTCGATACGATATTTGGTATCTGACGTGTAGAGTGAAGTATTGTGTTTCTTACGAGATCTTCCATCCGGTTTAGATTTCCAAGTATGGGTGCGGGCCCTTGTAATAGTTGTTCAGCCCACTGGGCGATGCATGGGTGGGCTGAAATCCTTGTTTTGAGTTTGGTGTCAGCAATTGTTTCAGTAGGGTCGTTGATGAAATGCAGCATCTTAACCTTATCTTCTTCGTCGTTACTGCGGGGGACGATTTCCCATTCTAACCAAGTACTGCAGTCATCTTTAGCGAGAAAAAACGGTGCACATGGGTAGAATGTGTGTCGGCCATGAAAGCCAAGGTCAAGAGTGTAAAAAGACATGGGCGTGGTGACGTTTGAGGCCCATGGAGTTCGGCAGAAGAAATTTGACCATGGATCTTTGGGATCCCGATTTTTTACGATTATGTAGCTGAGGTTGAAGTATCTTTTGTTGATTTCCACGAAGTCGAGTGAAACATGTTGGCTCATTTTTATCTATTAAAAAAATAGTATTGTTTTTTAGAAGGTTTCTTGTTTTTTACGGGTGGGCCGTAATCTATTTTATTATTTTAATTTATATATTAACAAGTAGTTAGTGGTGATGAGATGATTTGAAAAATAGGTGCAATCGCTATAGACGCAATACCAGTGGCTACAACAATGGAGAGGAAATGGGGGATTTTCAGTTTGTTGGACAAATATTGAAAGCCCAACAAGGCCAATAAAAACATTTGTGGGAGCCATTGTCTAGAGACGATGATTTCTCGTTAAGAAAAGAGTGGATTTCTTCTTCCGATCGTCCGGCCAGGAAGGCGGGGCAATAGTGTGAAAGGATCACACCAAGATAATTTGGAAAGAGATCCGTAACCAAAATTGTTCTTTCTGCTGGTGGGTCCATGCTGATATGTACTTTTTTTTAATGTAAAGAAGATTGTTCTTATTTTAAGTTAACAAGTAATGTAGTTTCAACCTAGATAACTTAGTTGGAGAATTAATCTAATTTTCTTAGTAAAACTAGGGTTTTCTAATCCAGTTCGTCAGTTGAGAATCCAAAGTTGTCCATACCGTAGGCATGGACGGGAATTTCGACCCCCAGTCTCAATATTCCCTTTGGACGGGGTCAGAGTTGGCCCAGAAGGGACCAAACTCTACTGGAACCCTTAACTTAACATTTTAATTTTTTAAGAATAACTCTAAATTTAACAGAAATATAGAATTAAAGAAAGACAAATTTCTTCCTTCATAGAGTTGTTTGCTGGTAGGGTTTTGCAGAGCTTTTTTTTCCGTTCGTTTCCAGTTGATTAGAAGTTTTTCTTGAGTAGAGTAGATGTCTTAATTTTAACCAGGGTGAAAAATAGGAAGGAAAAAAGGTTTTTGCTTACTTTTGTGTTAATTTCCATTTTCAATGATCGTTCTTTTGGAGCCGCAGTGGCGAACCGCGAGATGCATCAAAACCCACACGTGCCTTTCAAAAGGTGGCAGATAAACTACCCCTTATCGGACGACGTCACGGTTCGAGTGTTTCTTACTATTGCTAGAGCAATTAGGCTTGGGTAACAGTCACAAGGATCAATTACTAGCTCTAAGTCTCATCTTAACAACAGCCATACTCGTGAGTGAGTTGTGTCGCTACGCAACAGAACTGCACCCAATGGATTTGGATTTAAATGAACACAGGTGTATATAGCATGGTAGGAGGGGTAGGTACTTAACATTATTCCCTTGGTTTGATTCGAGGTGGAAGGAGCCCGGACTCTAACCGCCACTCCATGGTCTCTAGTCGCACACGGGGAGCCACCAGATTTTTAAAGATGAGTTAAAGATGATTCCCTTGGAGTGTAGAAAGTAGGGAAGTGATGGGACTTAGTTAGCCATCCATAGTAGTTTCTACACAGCGCGGGGAACGGGTACACAGATCAAATACACAGAATGCGGTACTAACATCTTTGGGATCCTCTTGCTTCTGAAGTAATCTGGTTAGATGGTTACAAATCGACCTGCTGTTCTCTTTTCTCTGTCCGGGTTTCCAGTAAAGGCGGGGTGTCCAGTGGTGGTGAGGAGCACGAATTTTTCAGGAAAGGGCCGAGCGGAAGTAGGTTTTACCTCCTGGATTCTTCCGGTTGCTGAGAGTTTGCAAAACTGTTTGCTTAGCCGTGGATCTGTTTCGAGTAAAGAAGCCTAAGTCTTCGGAGAGATAAAGATTACCCAGTAGATCACCTCCTTTGCCGTAGCTCCTAGTGCGGGGTGTTTGTTTCCGTAGGATCTGTTAGGTGGATTAATTCCTTTGCCGTGGCTGTCTAGCTGTGAGTGTGCAGGTCAGTGAATTCTTCTGTGCGTAGGTGAAACAGTACATGTAGTTCAGTTCTTAAAAATATTTAAATCAAAGCTAATTACCAAGTGGACTCCTTCTTTTGCTGCGGGTGGCTGCTGTGCTGTGAAGAGGGCTGCTGTGAGACGTCCGTCGTGGTCGAAGAAGTGAGAGCAACTGACTTGCCGTGGTTTAAGTGGGGGGGTTGTTTGTTTTCCGTAGGATCCGTCAGGTGGATTAATTCCTTTGCCGTGGCTGTTTAACTGTGAGTGTGTAGGTCAGTGAATTCTTCTGTGTGTAGGTGGAACAGTACATGTAGTTCAGTTCTTTAAATATAATTAAATTAAAACTATTTACCAAGATGAATCCTTCCTTGGCTGCGGGTGGCTGCTGTGCTGTGAAGAGGGCTGCTGTGAGACGTCCGTCGTGGTCGAAGAAGTGGGAGCAACTGAGCTACTGACCGTGTGTGTGTGCTTTATATAGCCAGTTCGCATGCTGGATGGGGGCGTTTATCTTTCCTGTCGATAATTTTTATAATCCCTTTCCCAGAGGCAGGGGGTGTCTCTGGGGTAGCGCTGGCTATGGCCTTGGTTCCCACGATGGTGACCAGGGCGGCCGGTATGGTGACCAGGTCAGCCTATATTGATCGGCCAGTGGCCTTGGTTCCCACGCGGCCTTGCTGCTAAGGCAAGACCTCATGGCCAGTTGCTAGGCCGAGCCACGTGGCTTTGATGGTGACCAGGTCGGCTTCCATGGTGACCAGGTCAGCCTCTATGGTGACCGGGTCAGTCTTGTTATTGTGACTTTTTATTTTGATTCGTTTTTATTCTTATGGTGACCAGGGCAGCCTTGATGGTGACCAGGTCAGCTTCCATGGTGACCAGGTCAGCCTCTATGGTGACCGGGTCAGTCTTGTTATTGTGTCTTTTTATTTTGATTCGTTTTTATTCTTATGGTGACCAGGGCAGCCTTGATGGTGACCAGGTCAGCTTCCATGGTGACCAGGTCAGCCTCTATGGTGACCGGGTCAGTCTTGTTGTTGTGTCTTTTCATTTTGATTCATTTTTATTCTTATGGTGACCAGGGCAGCCTTGATGGTGACCAGGTCAGCTTCTATGGTGACCAGGTCAGCCTCTATGGTGACTGGGTCAGTTTTGTTATTTGCGTTGATTGTTACGGTGACCAGGGCAGCCTCGATGATGACCGGGTCAGTCTCTATGGTGACCAAGTCAGCCTCCATGGTGGCCGGGGCAGTATTGTGGTTGTGTCTTTTTATTTTGATTCGTTTTAATTCTTATGGTGACCAGGGCAGCCTTGATGGTGACCAGGTCAGCTTCCATGGTGACCAGGTCAGCCTCTATGGTGACCGGGTCAGTTTTGTTATTGTGACTTTTTATTTTGATTCGTTTTTATTCTTATGGTGACCAGGGCAGCCATGATGGTGACCAGGTCAGCTTCCATGGTGACCAGGTCAGTCTCTATGGTGACCGGGTCAGTCTTGTTATTGTGTCTTTTTATTTTGATTCATTTTTATTCATATGGTGACCAGGGCAGCTTTGATGGTGACCAGGTCAGCTTCCATGGTGACCAGGTCAGTCTCTATGGTGACCGGGTCAGTCTTGTTATTGTGTCTTTTTATTTTGATTCGTTTTTATTCTTATGGTGACCAGGGCAGCCTTGATGGTGACCAGGTCAGCTTCCATGGTGACCAGGTCAACCTCTATGGTGACCGGGTCAGTCTTGTTATTGTGTCTTTTCATTTTGATTCATTTTTATTCTTATGGTGACCAGGGCAGCCTTGATGGTGACCAGGTCAGCTTCCATGGTGACCAGGTCAGCCTCTATGGTGACCGGGTCAGTTTTGTTATTGTGACTTTTTATTTTGATTCGTTTTTATTCTTATGGTGACCAGGGCAGCCATGATGGTGACCAGGTCAGCTTCCATGGTGACCAGGTCAGTCTCTATGGTGACCGGGTCAGTCTTGTTATTGTGTCTTTTTATTTTGATTCATTTTTATTCATATGGTGACCAGGGCAGCTTTGATGGTGACCAGGTCAGCTTCCATGGTGACCAGGTCAGTCTCTATGGTGACCGGGTCAGTCTTGTTATTGTGTCTTTTTATTTTGATTCGTTTTTATTCTTATGGTGACCAGGGCAGCCTTGATGGTGACCAGGTCAGCTTCCATGGTGACCAGGTCAGCCTCTATGGTGACCGGGTCAGTCTTGTTATTGTGTCTTTTCATTTTGATTCATTTTTATTCTTATGGTGACCAGGGCAGCCTTGATGGTGACCAGGTCAGCTTCTATGGTGACCAGGTCAGCCTCTATGGTGACCGGGTCAGTTTTGTTATTTGCGTTGATTGTTACGGTGACCAGGGCAGCCTCGATGATGACCGGGTCAGTCTCTATGGTGACCAAGTCAGCCTCCATGGTGGCCGGGGCAGTATTGTGGTTGTGTCTTTTTATTTTGATTCGTTTTTATTCTTATGGTGACCAGGGCAGCCGTGATGGTGACCAGGTCAGCTTCCATGGTGACCAGGTCAGCCTCTATGGTGACCGGGTCAGTCTTGTTATTTGCGTTGATTTTTATGGTGACCAGGGCAGCCTTGATGATGACCGGGTCAGTCTCTATGGTGACCAGGTCAGCCTCCATGGTGGCCAGGTCAGTATTCTGGTTGTGTCTTTTTATTTTGATTCGTTTTTATTCTTATGGTGACCAGGGCAGCCTTGATGGTGACCAGGTCAGCTTCCATGGTGACCAGGTCAACCTCTATGGTGACCGGGTCAATCTTGTTATTTGCGTTGATTTTTATGGTGACCAGGGCAGCCTCGATGGTGACCGGGTCAGTCTCTATGGTGACCAGGTCAGCCTCCATGGTGGCCTGGCCAGTGTGGTTGTGTCATTTTTTTGTGGTGATTTGTTTTTATTCTTATGGTGACCAGGGCAGCCTTGATGGTGACCAGGTCAGTCTCTTTGTTGACCGGGTCAGACTCCATGGTACAAACAGGTTGATGGTGACCGGGCCAGTCTCCATGTTGGCCAGGCCAAGCTCGATGTTGACCGGGGCAGTCTTAATGGTGACCGGGTCAGTTTTACGCAATTTTTTTGAAAGAGCGCCATCTAGCGGTGGTTATTAACAACTTTATTTAAAAATCCATTTTCTTCAAAACGCCATCTAGCGGTAGTTGTTAATAACTTTTAGCAAAAAGATACATTAGTGGGTTGATCGTACCGATCTTGATTCAGGGTGACGACGATTTTTCCATTGTCATGCCGGTAGTCTTAAATTGATGACTCCAGGTTAGGTTAGGTTAGGCCGTGAGTGTTTACACTTTTTAATTCTTTTAATTAAAAACCTGTCATTGCTTAGTGCGCGTAGCGCACACCAGAGCTGTCCTTAAACCGCGTAGTGGTTATTACAACATCCCAGAATTTAGATCGCGTAGCGATCACCACAACATCCCGGAATTTTAGTTCGCGCAGCGAACGCATTCATCATTTTTCCCACCATTTTCAATTGCAACAATAGGACGATTATTCGTTTCTGATGAGAATATTTTTTCTCCCGTTTTATCTTCTTTTTATTATTTTCATTATTGCCAGATTGGAAGAGACAAGAGACCAGACCGCTGGTAAAGAAGTCTTTTTCAAAGTGCCAATCCGATTTATGTCAATGCTAGCAGTGTAGAATATGAAGCAACAATTAGGTTAGGTTAGGCCGTGAGTGTTTACACTTTTTAATTGTTTTAATGAAAAACCTGTCATAGCTTAGTGCGCGTAGCGCACACCAGAACAGTCCTTAGATCGCGTAGCGATAAATACAGTGTCCCAGAATTTAGATCGCGTAGCGATCACCACACCATTTGAATTTTTGGTTCGCGCAGCGAACTCATCCATCCTTTTTTCAACAGTTTCTATTTGTTAAAGTTGGGATGATGTCCGTTTTTCGATGAGATTATTTTTCTTCCGTTTTATATTATTTTTATTATTACTAGATTGGAAGAGGTTAGAGACCAGACTGCTGGTATAACATACATGTTCAACAAATGCTCGACCCGATTTATTCTGATGCAGGCTGTGCATCATATGCAGCAACAATTAGGTTAGGTTAGGCCGTGAGTGTTTACACTTTTTAATTGTTTTAATGAAAAACCTGTCATAGCTTAGTGCGCGTAGCGCACACCAGAGCTGTCCTTAGATCGCGTAGCGATAAATACAGTGTCCCAGAATTTAGATCGCGTAGCGATCACCACACCATTTGAATTTTTTTGGTTCGCGCAGCGAACGCATCAATCCTTTTTTCAACAGTTTCTATTGGTTAAAGTTGGGATTATGTCCGTTTTTCGATGAGATTATTTTCTTCCGTTTTATATTATTTCGATTATTACTAGATTGGAAGAGGTAAGGGACCAGACTGCTGGTATAAAATATATGTTCAACAAATGCTCGACCCAATTTATTCTGATGCAGGCTGTGCATCATATGCAGCAACAATTAGGTTAGGTTAGGCCGTGAGTGTTTACACTTTTTCATTATCTTTTTTTTAAAAATCTATCATAGCTCAATGCGCGTAGCGCACACCAGAGCTCTCCTTAGATCGCGTAGCGATTAATACAGTATCCCAGAGCTTAGATCGCGCAGCGATCACCACAATATTCCTAAGATTTTGTTTGCGCAACGGATGCATTCATCTTTTTTTCCACCAGCTTCTATTGGTAAAATTAGGGTGGGTGTCCGTTTCTGATGAGGATTTTTTCTTCCGTTTTTTCTTCTTTTTATTATTTTGATTATCGCCAGATTGGAAGAGCTAAAGGGCACGTGAAGTAGTCCAAGCTCGCCGAACCCGCCACCCCCAGATCATGCCGAGCTCTTAGGCTATCTCGGACAGACGTGATGTACGCGAGGGAGCCTGAACCAGTCCCGAGTTCCCAGCTTTCCTTTCCTTTGAAAAACCAAATTTTCTTCTTCTTCGGCTATAGTTGCGTGTTTAAAAGTGTCTAGGTTTTTAGTACTGTATAGGACAGGGCCTGGTCCCTGGATACAAGACCGTGCCACGCTAAATGCTCAGGGTATCATTGCATAATCAGCGTCGGTCTTGTCCCCGTTAGGCTCGTCCATTCAAAGCAAAAATAAAAATATTCTGGGCATGGCCACCGGGAAAAAATAGAAGAAAATAAAAAAATAAAAAAAATAAGAGAGCCGTGTTTATGTGTAGTGTGTGATTTGTGCAAAAATGGTTTCTTCAGTTTTCTTCTTTTTATTACTTTGATAAACTCCAGATTGGAAGAGCTAAAGGGCACGTAAAGTAGTTCAAGCTCACCGGCACCCCCAGACCACGCCGAGCTCTTAGGCTATCTCGAACAGACGTGATGCACTCAAGGAAGCCCGAACTAGTTCCGAATTCCCAGCTTTCCTTTCCGTTGAAAACCAACCTTTCTTCTTCTTCGGGTGTAGATGTAAGTTTAAA